>NC_141626.1:10718203-10845703 GCF_047967505.1 Dipteris shenzhenensis
CATGGAGCCTTAAGAAAGGCTAATTATCCTATGATATTGAAATAATCTCTATTCTTATAAGAGAGATTAGATGAATACGTGAGTGGAGAAAAAAAAAAGAACAAGAAAGGTGAAAGATAGAAAGGAAGGAAAAATAGTAGATGTACGCATGCATCAATAAAGTTTGGGGGTGTGGACATCCTTGAAGTAGTGACTATTTTTGCTTAGGAAAGGGTTAGGTTATTAATTAGTGTATTATACTACTTGCTTAAAAGAGTTGAAAGTTTATGCAGGATGTATGAGCTTGGAGTATTTTTAGACCTCTTTAAAAATAAAGAATATGTGCAATTTGTTCTAACATATTTTCATGGTCTACTCTGTGTGTAAAAGCATGCAAAAAATAATCAAGCAGTATTGCTCATGCATGGATGTCATGGAGGGAGGGCATGCTGATGATCAAACTATTAAGGATGCCTATGTAAGAAATATTGATCAAGTTATAATAATTTCCCTCTACCCTATGGATATAATGAATGTGAAAGCACTTGATGAAATAATTGGATGTTGAATGCTTCTCAAACTCTCATGTTCATTGATAAGAATCTAGAAGTGTACATCTTTATTGCTTGGCACATACATGAATATGATATTTTGACAATACAATTTTATTTAAAGAGTGACATGCTTTCAAAAAAGTCTATCTCTGCTTGATCATCTTTTCCTACATTCGATGTCATGCAAAATGCATGTACTTATATAATTTTGCATCAATGGAATATATTATTTTCTCTCACTTTGTTGAATGTTGTATTCTCTTGGTGACCAAGCTATATATTCAATGTGCTTATGCCCATCCAAAAATATTTTACTAGATGCACATCTTTTATATCTTTTCAATTAGAAGTTGATTTATAACTTAAAAAATGGCTATTTACAGTTTTGGGAAGCAAAAATTCAGCATCTAAAGAGGCAGGTGGACGGTTTACAATTGAAGTCAAAGTAAGTTAATCTATTCCGCGATCACTAATAGTGTGAAATAAAAAAATACCTCTACTTTTAGATCAATTGAAAAATTTAAGGGTCTAATCTTTTGTGAATTGCAAAATTTTCTTTGTACATAGTGAAAGAAAGTCTAGGTTATAAATATCTCAAAAATTTGTATTATTCGACTACTTAGTTTTTGCAAAGAAATGAGTAAATATTTATGAATACTCTCAAAATATCTATAAATATTCTCGAAATATGTGAAACTTTAGACCCTTTTTTTCCTAGTAGAGAACCCTTTGTGAATACTAAAATATTAAAAATTTTCCCCTTTTTTGTCTCGGTGGCAATTTTGGCAGACACATGGAAGGTGAAGAAATTACTTCACTTAGTTTAAAAGACTTGTGCCAACTAGAGCAACAACTACAAATCAGCTTGGGGAATGTCATAGCCAGAAAGGTCAGTGCTTATCCTCAAATTTACCCTTGCCACCACAAATCATCACAATTGAATTGTTCTTGGATGGATATGTGCCTACTTGATATGTTTAGAAGTTCTTTATTCATATACTGCTTGGATGGACACATCTTTACTATGGATGGTTGCATGATCGGGTGGTCCAATGGCCGTTGTGTCCCAATTGATAGAGAATTATAATTTATTAGTGACTATGTTATAGAGATTTAAGGTAGCTACAATATAGGTTGACACAAATAAATATAATTTTTATCAATATCATACCCATTTGATCCCACATGCATACTTCCTTTTTGGAAATAATTGAAAATTCAAGGTTAATAATCATGGTAATCTCTTGACTCTATTACAATACTATATTAGCCAAATCTGTGGTCTAACTTAACACACCTACTCCTATATAACAATGGCAAATGTGGTAAGACATACAATGTATTTTCTTCACCTTCGATTGATGAGATCCAAAGATGCCATACAGCCCTATAAGTTTACATTTTACCTTACCATCAATATGCTCTTGTTTTTTGAACTTTTCTTTGCCCTTGAATCCATGTATCATGATCTTGAATCCCTGTATCATGCTCATCTCTTTCGATTTTGAATTCCCCCCTAGTCTTGAGGGAGATGTCCTATAAAAACTCTAGATAGCATTTGCATTCAAAGGTCAATATAACCACCCTTATTTAACATAGGCTTTTAACCAAATCCTTCACCAAAATTTAGTTTTTATTCAAAAAATCCAATTTTAAAATCCTTTCTCTAAGTATAATTCTATGAAACTTGTGTAAATTTTCTAACTAAGAAGAGCCCTTCTAGCAAATGAAAGAAATATCTTAGAGAAACATGCCCTAGCCTCATAGTGAAGTGCATGCATGAAGAAAAAGGAGTGAAGTTAATGATATGGGCATATAAATTATCATGAATAATGTTAATTTATATTTTAAAAATAGTACAGTTTATCATATTCAGATCATGTACATACATACATAGATACATATGTATGTATGTATAATAATGCATACCTATACACACACACACACACACATGCACGCATGCATGCACATGTGCACCTCATGCATGTGCACGTGCCCACATGTGCGTGCATATGCACAGACACACACACACACACGGGGTGTGTGTGTGTGTGCATCCATGCAAATATGCTATGCATATGTATATATGTCCAAAATGCGTGTATACATATATGTTTACAGACATATGGGTGCTTGCACATACATATTATTACAAGTAAATAGAAGGTGCATAGCATGTCTTACGCATTTATGAATATGTAGAATGAGCCCTTCCCTCATGAATCTTTTAATGTTCAATCTCTTTTTTAGACAATGGATGTTTACAGTTGTTAGTTCTCATTGAGGGACGAAATATCAAACTTATATTTTGCAACTTGGCCACCTTGAATATCACATCGAGGGAGCTAAATTGGTAATCAAAATTAATCAAATTTGACTTGACTAATGTATTGGAAAAATGGCTTGATGTAGCAGCAAACATAAAGCTAATAGAAAGTTAAAAGCTAGGAGAAAATCCACTAAATTTAATGATCAAAGAGAAGGTTTTGGCGAAGGTGGAAAAATTCACAAAAGACCTAGTGAAATGAAGACTTAGTAGTATGAGCAAAGGGAGAAGCAACATACTACAAAAGAAGCTTTTTTAATACAATAGATAGAAGGTTATTCTTTATCATTAGAAGTGTAGGTCATTCGCTGAATCTTTCCTCTATAAAGTTATGGAAGTGTAGGTCATTGCAAGAGTCTTCCCAGGTAGATTTAGAAATACTGACCCATGCTACCATTTTCAAGGCTTTTATAAGCTCAAATTTGAAAATTTAAAATTATAGATGGATTTAGATGACTTAAGCCAATTTATTTTAGTACGTGGAAGGGAAATTAGAACCTTATATGAGCAAGTTATGTTAATTTTGGGCAAATTTATCAAATTTAAAGCTCTAAATATTAGCTCTCACAACTTGGAGAAGCTTCTAGATTTGCCACTGGGTGAATATACACCCTTAAAATTTACTCTGCTAAAAAGTCTCAAAAAGGAAAGTTTTCATGTTGAAATTGAAGTTCTTTCCTGCTAGCATGGAATATTGCTTATACATTTCTTTGTTTATTGCCTATTTTATTCCGTGCCGGCATGTCTAATTTTTTGATTGCATGGCTCATTTTCTTGAAAACACAACTATTTCTTTGCTTATGCCTTGAAAATAAAATACAATCTACAAGTAATAATGAGAAGTAAATTTTATCCTTGCGGGTTGATGCAAAAAGATGTCTAGACATGATTCCACATAAATTGTATCAGTTGACCCAGTTATATCACATTTTAGACACATGAAATTAATACCATTTTTAACTTAATTCATGTCATTTTCTTGAGATGCCTTAAGATGGCTTTGTCCTTATCATAGACATTGAAATTGAGCACTACATTACTTTCACATCCATAATCCTTAATGAAAAAAATCAAGGCTATGATTTACTAACAAATCTTGAGAAATTCTATAGCATTCAACGTTGATGCAACTTATAGGTCTTTGTTGCTACTTTTTCTATTATTTTCTTGAATTATATCTACAAGTAAGTGGATAAGATGATTGACACAACAAGCAAAAGATCCCTGATGAGAGTTGCCTTGATTGGAGTAGAGACCACCTCACCTTAGCAATCTCCAAATACAATATGCCAAAATATGATTTCCAAAATGATATTTATGCATGGCTATCACCAATACGTCTTTTGGACTGATCCATGTATTTAGGGTGGTGGCCAAATCATATTTTATGCCATCTAGCTTGCACTTGTATCTAAAACCCATGAAAGTAAAAAGAATTAGAATAGTGAAACATACCCTTGACTTGTATAACACATGGAAAGATTATGTTACAAAGTTTTATTCTCTTTCTTTGTTCCTTCTTGAGGGTTTCCTAGGGTACCCTTATTTCTTTATTAATTTTATAGAAAAGGGGGAAAAGATAGTTTTTCCATGTGCTGAGGGGGTCCTATAACATTCCTTATCATATGATGTTCTTTGCTCCGATCGTGGAGTCTTGCAGTCTGTATGAAGCTCTTGTGTGATTCCATGGATATTTGGAGTAGTTTCATCTCTTTGAGACGTCGAATCGTCTGTTTCTCTATAAAAAATCCATTCAAAGGTTCACTTTAATTTTTTGACATGTGGCATTTTTAATTGAACCTTAGGTTTCTAAGGTTTCATTTATAGGTCAATTGCAAGGGTTGACTCCCCGTTTTCCATTCATCGATTGGAATTTTGGAGTTCTAGCAGAAGAGAGATATTTGCTAATTGTCTTGATGAGTCCAATTATGCAGTGATGCTCATGTTTTGAGGCATCTCAAGTCCTATTTTAGTGTAGCAGTCATTGCCATGGGGCCGTGATTTTGGGGACATACCTTATGTAACTCACTCTGGTTGCAGTTTGAGCCATGTTGCTCATTCGTGGTTTGTATTGGGTTTTTGGATGCTTTATAGGCTATTTGGATGCATTGTGATCCTTTTTGGATGTGCTGATAGGCCCAGATTACCTTGTGGGATGCTTCACATGGATGCTATTTTATGCTGAGGGACAGCTTTGACACATTGCAATTGATGTACTGATAGTGCTATGCTCTCTTAGATGAGACTTTATTGATGCTTATGTCCATGGATGGTGTTTATTCTTAAGTCATTTGGCTTTGATTGGCATTGGGTTTACCATTGTTTTATCAATGCAGGTTGAGATTATCTTTTGAGCCATAGTTGCTCATATGGATGCATAGTATATGCACATGAGTCAGATGTATTTTGATGCTTTGAGCTTTGAGTTTTTTGGGTTATATGACCCTCCATTGTGGCATACATATTTAGGTGCACTTGCTATTTGGTGTGATTCTTTCTTGCAAGCACCAGCATTTGGGATTTTTTCTTTATTTGCATCATGGTATCCTCTTCCATGGATGAAAAGCAGTTTTTTAGCATTAAAAAGTTTGATGGGACAAACTTTTTTGTGTGGCGGTTTGGCAAGAGGTGCCAAGTGTGGAACTCTGTGTCCATTACATGTATCAAGGGTGTTTGATCATGTTGTTGCAATAACTGAGCAACCAAGTACTTCTTTGTGGCATTGTTGGTTGGGCCATCTGAGCCAAAATGGATTGAAACTCTTATGCCATTTGGGTCATGGACTGCATCTGAGTTTTCCTGACTTTGAATTTTGTGAGCATTGTCTCTATTGAAAGCATATTAAATCCGCCCATAAAAGAAGGAGAAACAAGGAACTTGAAAGGATTGATTTGGTGCATTAAAATGTATGTGGTCCCATGCCTACATGGTCATTAGGCGGGGTGAGTACTATGTGACATTCATGGATGATGCAACTAGGAAAGTGTGGGCTTATACTATAGCTCGGAAAAACAATGTGTTCCATGTATTTCAGAAATGGTTGGCTTTGGTTGAAAATCAGTCAGGTAGAATGCTTAAATGCCTACAAATTGACAATGGTGGAGAGTGTCTCTCTCATGACTTTGAGCAGTTCTGTGATACACATGGGATCAAGAGAGAGCTCACATCCCCTCATACTCCAAAGTAAGCTCGGAAATTGCATTTGCAATGGGATTTGGTAGCCCGTATATGGCTAATCCAGGAGAGAGGCATTGGGACGTAGTTAAGTGCATCCTGAGGTACATGAAGGTACCAAGGAGATGTGTATCTTCTTTGGAAGAGGAGAAATGCATGTAATTGGGTATATAGATTCAGACTATGTAGGGCATGTGGATAGCATGAGATCCACTTTTAGTTATGTGTTCACCTTTGCAGGTGGTGCGGTGTCACGGATGTCTTGCACACCGAAGTTTGTTGCTTTGTCTACCATAGAGGCCGAGTATGTTGCAACCACAGAGGGTTGCAAGGAGGCTATATGGCTTGATCGGCTAGTGGGAGATTTGGGGATTCATACAGGTGTACTGACATTGCAAAGACCAAACACATTGAGGTTAGGTACCGTTTTATCAGGGAGGTACTTGAGGACAAGCGCATAGAGCTTGTCAAGGTTCATACAGATCATGGATGTTTTTATCGAAGCTATACTTTTCTATTAATATAAAATCTTGGCGAAAGTTTATCAAGCTAATTTTTTCAGTTTCACGATATTGACAAAATGTAATATTATTTTATACATTTTCTAAGTAAAATATGTAAATCTTGGCGAAACTTGTAAAATTTTTGCATAAAAGTTTCAAATCTTGGCGAATGTTTCAAAATTTTATTTTTATTAGGGCATATAAACTGTCGATGCCAATATAAAAATTTCACTTATTAACAAAACTAACATGAAAAAATCATCCATGGTACAAATGATAACCTTGTAGATATGCTGACAAAGCATCTACCTAGTCAGTAATTTGAGTATTTTTGTGTATTGATGGGCATTGGATAGTATGCTCATTGGCTGTTCCCCCTTAAAGGCACATTGGCCTTTAAGTGGGAGGGTGTAAGGGTTAAAGGAAACTCTTACTTAACCCCGGTTATGTACAATACTAAAACACATAAATATATGGATGATATAGAAGATTAGGGTATTTTGTACCCACCAAAACATGTGTGGCTCTCTTTTGGCTCTCCCTCTCTCTCTCTCTCTCACGCTCTTCCATTCTTCTTCCATTGAGAGGACTCTCAGAAGTATTATCTCGAAAGTGCCACATCCCACCATCATTGCTAGTATTTACTCCATGATCCACTCCACTTTAGCGAGTGTGAAACAAAAAACAACACAACTCAGAATCACAAATTCTCATGCACATGCAACTCTCCTCATGCATTCCTTCTCACACTTCAAGCTTGCTCTCACAAGCTCGCTCTCAAGCTCTCCCCTATGGCTCCCAATAGTTTCCTAGTCACTATGCCTCATAAGAAGCACCCCTAGTACGGCTCTCCCCTATCATTCCGAATAATCTTCCACTCATTGTGCCTCATAAGAAGCACCATCACCAAATAGTTTTGGGAATCCTCATTTTATGCACAATCAATTTGCTGTCTAATAATGAAGGATTACTACAAAATAATAGTTTGGAAACTTTTTGCAACTCTCATGGAAATATTAATTCAAAACTAGTGATGCAAACTCTCTTGAAAGTACATACAATGATGGTGATACCTCATTGATTGTGGAAGGGATGCAAGTGGAACTAACGATGTACTTCATCATGGAGGTGTTTGAGTTGCCCAATATAAAAAACAAACAATACAACTAGTGTACAATATTGTCATGCCTATTGGTACCTACTTTAATCTAGGAAGTTTCTCAGCCTGCCATGGATACTTGATGAATCTCTAGATAAGGTAATAAGGCCATTTTTCAAGTTTCTTTTTTACTACATTGGTTTAAATAAGAGCACAGGTAGCATTTCCAATGCCTTTGTGGGGGTCAAGATGATCGTGGCCATGTCAAGCTCAATTGGGATAAACGGTGGATTAGGCATCACCATTTTACATTAATTTTGTGACTCATCTGCAACTAGAAGGATGTGCCAAGATGAAATCACACTATAAGATTGGAGCACATTTATGTATTCTTCAACGTTAACTAGTCGACCAATGAATCTATTGTCCACTTCTTCTAAGATCATCTTCCTCAACATAGCTACCTAATCCACATAGCTTAAGAAAGATGCAAGATCCCATGCAGAATGTTCAGCCATGCATAGGTTCAAGAAGCAGGTCGTCCCCAAAGTAGAGACCCAAGAACAAGTCCCCCAAGTGACTTTCCTCTCACCACTAGTTCAAGAAGCTCCAACTATATAGTATCACCTAACTGCAGCCCTCATTATGTGTGTTCTTCTTTTCAAGAAAAAAAAAATATTATGTGTTTTTATCACATCTAGATAATTCCTAAATCAACCCTAGTTTGATTTGGAAGGTTCAAATTTCACAAATTCAAGTTTGAATTATTTCATTCTTTTCAAGAGGAAGAAATTATTGTGTGTTTTTATCACATCTAGATAATTCCTAACTATGCTACATTTTCTCAAATCGACCCAAGGTTGACTTGTAGGGTGTATGCAAGGCATGGAATGATATGATGTTCTCCCTTAGACTATGACATTTCTACATGGTGACTTCAAGCAACCTAAAATGCCTTAGTGTGTGTGGTATGCCTAATGAGCACTACACCTCAAATTGACCCAAGGTAGTGGATACCTAATGGGTCATAGTATGACCTCATTGAAGGCCACAAACCCAATTGAACAAACTGATGAATACTAGCTATCCACCACAAAGCTGATGATCATAGAGCTCACAGTAGCAGGAGCTAAGGAGTGACACATCCTGCAACTAAAGAAACATTAAGAAAATAGTGTCGAGCAATCACAGAGGATTTTGGAACTTTATGATCTTTTGACAATATCCCTCTGTCATCCTAGTGCATATTAAATATCAATGCTCCACTCTTGTGTAACTACGCGAGAACCAGCTAAATCTACTTGTAAGCCCCCCATATGAGGAGAAGGCATTTGAGTAGCTCGGTTATTCGGTAGGTCCTGGGTTTGGACACCAGATGGGGGCCATGTGTGGCATGATGGCTGGATAGCTTCAGAGAGAGTTGGCACACTGCCAACTAGGCTACATGCAAGTGTGGGAAGGCATCCCATGACTGACCGTACTGAGGGTAGATGGAGCATTTTCCAGGGCAGACCACTCTCGAGCTGTAGGGCCCGTTTGGAGCCCAAGATGATCCTGGATGGCTCTGGGCCGAACGAAGTGCGTAGGTTAGTTGATCTATTTTGCGCCACGGTTCTAACGTGTGGTCGGTGGCCTATTTTGGGATTGACCTCTAGTCGGCCGTTTTGGGCCGACTGGGTCGGTCTCCGAATTTGGTCTAACCGACTATGACTGGTGGCTATATAAGAGCAAGCCCGTGAAGCCCATCATCATCACTGGCTACAATAACCCTGATTCCTTAGCATCCAGCCTCCATCCTCTGCTATTTCTAGCATGCCATCCCTCTACTGTTTCTAGCATGCCATCGAAGCTTCTCACATAGGAGCGCACGGTTGGGAGGCATAGCGCCATCTATTTTATCAGTTTTATAGTAATCAAATTTTTGATTCTCCATACTATCTACTTTTCTCTTATCTGTTGAGCACAGACGTTGTATTATTTTCTTACAGTGCACACCTGACAAAACCCTTTTTTCCCTAGATCCTAATTACTTAGAGGATGCCACAGAGTTCTATGGTTATTACTTTAGCAAATAAAACATCATTATGTTGGCCCACCAAGCATCCCCTAAAGTCCAAGTCAGTGTCCAATAGGATCAAAGTAGCAAGCCCCATCTACCTTATAGTATTGGTGCCCTATGATTCTCCCAATCTAATAATTCTTTACCAATGCTGATTTTGAGCCAAGTACTTTTAAAGAAACCTTAGTAGAGTCACCTAGGACCATGTCGATTGAGCAATGATAGGATTTCAATTTGTCCCCATCTATCAAGGAACTACCTATGCAACCATCCCCTAAAGGCTTGTCCACAACCTCATTTTTGAAGCATAGATCCTCCCCACAACATTGAATATCTCTATACTTGGATCCTTACTAATGTCTAAACTTCATATTTGAACTATTATCACTCATGAAATCTTTCAAATTCATTATATGAATCTTTCTACAACCGCAACTTGCACACATCCACACAGGCCGCCCGACCTCTACCAGTCAACTTGTGTCATTCCATTCTAAGAATGGTTAGCTTGTAGGACAAAATGGCACCCATGTTCTCCCAAGGCTTTGAAGTGTTAATCCTATACAACCACCAATAGAATTTACATCCTCTTTTAAATGTTTAAGGTGGGGTTGCACTACTAAGAAACCCTATGTATCACGTGTGTTCAAGGGGTATTTAAAAAACCCCTCAACTAAAAAAGATTGTCCAATAAAAACACACCCCTTTACTTTATGAACTAAATGTATTTTTTCTAAAACTGAATTCAAAAACCCCTCCTTTTATTGTAATCTTGTTAATCTTTTCCAAAAAATTGAATTAAAATACCCCTCCCTTTGAATGCACGAGGTATACTAAAATTTTATGAGGTGAATGCCCTAAGAAAGCATGCCCACCTATAGCACCAAGTTTAACAAATCCATATTTATTTCTCTCTAACTTCTTCATTAAGTCAATTAATTATTATCATTGATATTTTTATTCTTGTTAAAACCATTAAACCATGGTCTATGATGGCATTCCAAATCCAAGGGCTAAAATGGATACATTGAAGGGCTACCACATGGCACTAATGCAAGCACAATGAGGTTGTTGTTGCTTTAATTTGTATGGTTTGACCTTCAATTGTCTTCATTAGAGAAATAATAAGTGCTCTAGATTTGGCTAGATCCCAACCTTGCCTTGAAGAACATATAATTGAAAGGATTTGATGAGATCCATGACCAATTGGGAGAGCCAATACTCCCTCAAGTGCTATATACATGATTGCATCTAGTCACATTGCTCAGACAATAATTAAGGCATCGTCTCTTTCTATCTTTCTCTTCTCAGCACCACACATGTTTCCATCGATGAAATAATAGAGAAAAAACATCACTCAAAGTAGGAGACAAGGCTAAACAAGTCAATGGAATCAAGGTCGTGATCCTATTGTGACATGAAGTTGGGTTCAGGGACAATGAAACTTGATGCACTTCTTAGCTTCTAGATTCTTTTAAACTTAGTGATAGAGATCCTTATCATTTGGCTTAATAAAAGAGGCTTCAAACATGAATAAACTATGCCTCACCTCTAGCCTAAGTTCATCCATTGCTTTAGTTCTATAAGTTGGTATAGAACTCTTTATTGACACTAGCACTAGTCTGTGCTTTTGCCTGGCAATTGCAGCTCAATAGAAGTTGACTTCTTTATGTATTGCCCACATATTGTTCCAGCTTATCATCTCTATCTACTGTGCCATCTGAAATTTTTTTCAGTCAAAGACGTTGTCCATGATTCACAGTTGGTGGTTGCTTTTGTGCCAACTTTTTTAAGGCTGTCCTGAATACTTGCTCAGTAACGGACATCCTATCCTTATCATCAAATCGACAATTAGAACAAATTAGTCTCTCCTTTGAACAATCTATGGTGGCTGAGTCTCTCTTTCATCTCTGCGACCAACGTTTTTGCCCAAAGTGTTGGTGTTCTATTTGGCCCAACCATCATAATAAGAAATTCTCAACATAAGTTTGGAGGTAGTAGCAGTTGGTCGACTGAAGTTCATCCACAAACAATGCATTACATTCCATTCGATAGTACATCATCTGCGCTTCCACAATCTGAGAGTTGCTTCTACTTAAATCGCCTGGTGATAAATTTTGGTGTGTTGAGTTTGTCCTACGCAGAGCTTTAAATACATAGAGACCCACAATGCCAGTCATCGAAAAAGCTGATTGCATTAAAGTGCAAAAGCTTATAGATAGTTGGGGTGTGAACCCACCAGTTGGGGTTTGAACTCATGGCCTCCTCCATTGAGGCTGTAAGATTTTTCCACTAAGCCATGCACATGCTTGTGCACATAAGTGGACAGATTATAAACTTATGTTTATAAGCAAGCTTAGAGACATTCCAGCATTGAGAAAGAGCTTCGGTGATGCTGGGGCCGTCGCCTACGCTAGTGACAAACGTAACCCCTCAAAATCTATCCTTATGTGCTTAAATCTACTATTTAGACATTAAAATATGCTCATATTATTTCTTAGATCAAGCAACAAGAGAGAATCAACCCATATCTCAGCATTCCATTGAAGGGAAATCTTCTCGGCATCGTCATATTCCGTTGATCATCCTTGTAGCCTTTGGTTCCCAAACCTTCTGGTTTTCAAGGAGCTGCCAATTTTCTTTGACTTTCATGGGATACTGAAGGCATCCATATGCACTCTTGTTATTGTGCACATCTCAAAACCTTGTTCCACTCACTCAAGTATATGTCTCATACTCGGTATACTTCAGCGATAGCATGTTCAATCTCGACATATCTTGATGCCTTACATGCACACTCTCATTTCTTCTCTTTACTTGGGGGGAGTGGGGGGCTATGGAAGGTTGTTACAAGGCAAGAGCCTCATCCTACTTCACCAACCCTTGAGCATTCCACGACAACACAAAGGGGGACTCACACCACAGCATTACCAATCACTGATGATCAAAGACACTAGAATGCTCGTGATGCTGAAGCAATGTCCATGATTGCTCTTTTTGTCAAGTGGACTATTTGCTCCTCATATCTAATCATGTAGCTCTACAAGGGCTACCAAGGTGGTCCTCGAATGAAGCACGAGCCATGTACATAATATAGGAGCTGAACGGTTTGTCTATGAATGAACACCTTACCAAGGTAGTTAATATCAACCGAATATTGATGAGGTAGTTTATGATAGAAAGTTGATTATCCACTATTCTTACTTCCTTGTGTGAGCCCTGTCAAAGTTTTCACACTCATTGAATCTCTCCATGAGATGAGAATGCAACCCTATTTCCTTTGAGAATGCAATCCTATTTCACACTTCATTGAATCTCTCTATGAGAGGATAATGCAATCCTCTTTCATTTTCTTGTTGGATTACTTGTCCATGAGGAGTAGACGAGGAAGAATAGATCTAGATGTGATGTAGCTCAATCCTTCTTCTCTAAAGGTAGAGTAACGTCACAAGGTGAAACCAAGTAAAAGAAAAATAATTGTCATGATCCCAGACACTACATCAAAGAGTGTCAAAAGAGCCAAAAGAAGATACCAAACCAGTGCAAGATGGTTAGGCTTTTTAGCCACATTACCACTATGGAGGGGAGTCTTAGATCACAATGTGGTATTGTGGGTTATCATTGATATAGATATTAGTGCTAAGGTTATCTATGGTTGCATGTGTGTAAGCTCATATGCAAGTAGACGGAATTGAATGATTTATGAAGAGAATCAAAGAAAAGTGGATTTGAAATAAGAGTTAGATGGTCTCACATGTGACATGTATTTAAAAGGCCTTCTTTACCTTAAGAGGCTTTCAAACATGAATAAACTAAGCCTTAGCCTCTAGCCTGGTGTGCATGCACCTCTTTTAAAGTTCATCTCTTGCTAGTTCCATTAGTGTCTTTAAAGAGCACTTGATTATGTTAGGCTTTCCCCATAACTTCATGATGTAATGGATGCAGAGCTAGTTATCTAATTGAAATGAAGGATACCACCATCAAGACCACCATCATGAAGGTGACTACTTATGGTAGTGATAGTGGTGGTGGTGCAAATAGGGGTAGGCATAGGCATAGGGGTATGGGTACGGGTAGGGGAAGCGGAAGTGAAAGTGGCAATGTGGTGGTAATATAGTGCTAACAATATAGTTATAATGATGGCAATGGTAGTGGCAGTGGCAATTCAGTTCTAGTTCTAGTGTAAGTGCCAGTGCTAGTGCTAGTGCTAGTGCTAGTGACAGTGACAGTGACAGTGACAGTGACAGTGACAATGACAATACAGCAACAGACAGTGATAGTGACAGTGACTGACAGAGTGACAGTTGATAGTGACAGTGACAATGACAATGACAGTGATAGTGATAGTGATAGTGACAATGACAATGACAGTGTGTTACAAAGAGAATGACAAATAGGCATAGTGATAGTAACAATGACTGATCAATAGCAATAGCAATAGTGATACCAATAATGATACTGATAGTGATTGTGATTGTGATGAAGGAAATAGTTATCCCATACTACATTGGTTGAGAAATGCCAAAAGAGTGCATCATTGTGGTCATAATGTGACCATGATAGTAACAACGAGACATTGATATTGACAGTAACAATGACAATGATAGTGATTGTGATAGTGATAGTGATAGTCGTAGTGATAGTATTAAAGGAAATCAAAATAGTTTTCCCATACTATGGAGTAGAAACACATCAAAATAGTGCCTCATGGTGACCAGCACCAAGTGTAGGTTCCCATAGACACTTAGTGAGTGCCAAGGAGTTATAGACCTAAGGCATTTGATCAACTAGAAGATCTATTCCCCCAATATATTGAAAGTTGTTTGATGGTAATGAGCTTCTAAGTAGAGGAAAGAGTACCCGTCTAGATTGAAAATTGAGATTCTTCATCAACTTGTTTTTCATACACACTCACATGGCATATCCATGGATATGTTTATGGACTGCCTTTATTTTTCCTCTTAATAAATATGTAACACAAATTCCTAATCCTTGGAGGCTAACATGAATGTTTTGTTTGTGGAATTTTGTGTGTAATGATCCGATTTATAGTAAGTTACCATCAAGCTAAGCAAGTACTTTAGTCTCCCAATCCTTTGGATGACTAGCAAAGTGTTCAGGAACATATGATGTAATATACTAGTTCTCTTGAACACTAACTCTTTCCCATTATTCTATTCAAGCCAGGATCAAGAAGGAGAATAGAAAGTCATAAGTCATTTTCATGACAAGTTTGTGGGGAACATTATGCAACCAGTTCTACAATCAAGAAAATATTACATGCATGCTATTATTGGGCTGAATCTATTTTGAGATGTCATAGCTTACTATAACTTGTCAATATTTTTAGTTTTTTGGTTGATAGGACCTCTATCTTAGGTAACTTAACCCAATCATCTCCATACACCATATTTAGACATGCAAAATGAACTTTGTTGAGAGCTACACAAAAAAACAAGTATCTTCCTTTCGCCCCGTAAAATATGCCACCAAATGGTCCAAAGCCTTGGCTAACTAAATTTAATGGAAATGTGGTACATGCTTTTACCTTTAATAGATATGCACTAAGTTAGTGCTCCAATAGATATTATCTCACGTTAAGGTTTTCAAATTTATCAATGTCATTGTTAATTTGCTAATGTAGCCAATGTGTATCAAGCCACACTACATATCTAGTAACTAATATTTAATGACAAATGGTGGATACATAGAAATGAAACCCTTTGCAATTCCATAGGAGGCAAGTTGTTATAGGGTTGTTATAGAGGTGAAAGCCACTAGTATTACTACATTTGAACCAATGAATTACTATTTGTGTGGTTTTGTATTTTAATGATGGTTATGTTATTTGTTTTATTTGCTTCAATTCCTCAAAGATTTCTTATTTTACTAGCATCAAGACATAAGGCTACACATTACTTCATTCTTTTTTCAAGTTGCCATAATCTTATTTCAATGTTGATGTAAAGGAAAGATATGAATTTTATTTTAAAAAAAATGTAAATTAAGAGATCAAGTACCTTGTCTGGATACTATATTACTCTATTCTAATGCTATGATGGAGTTATCAATTGATCTCTCCTTCATATGATTCAATAAGATTTTCTTTCTGATGTTTTAGGATGAGTTGTTGAAGGAGAAAATTGACCACACAAACCAAATGGTAAGCATTTATAATCTCTACAATTATCTCAAACTTGCTAAGATTTGTAATAGGGACCTTTGGATAAGGCAATTAGCAGATCATGGCTATGATAATATTGTTTTGCTAAAGTAAGGAATGAAACTTTGGTCAAGAAAACTAGGATACTTAGGCAATTAATTAGTGTAATTGTATTTTTTTTAAAAATGCTCCTTATGGTTTCACTTTATATCTCTTCATTTCCAGTCAAATGTACAAAGGGATGTAACTTTTTGTTTTGTAATGTGTAGGTTGTTGAGATACTAGACAAAATGAAGGTAGTTTCTAATACAAATGCCTGCACTAATCTACCAAATATTGCGGGAAACTTACATTTGCAAGAGCTTGGACATGATCCTCTCATTTCTTTGAAGTTAGGGTGAAATTTTAATAAAGTATCATACTCTATGCATGAGGGTTACCATTTCTTCCATCATACCTTACAACCAAGATGAGTGCTTTGACTATTTAATCATTTAATCGCTAAAATTATATGTTTATAGTTTTTTCTAGGTGTGGAGATGACATACCTCATGTTACCTTTTTCAAAAAAGTTGATGGAATTTATGCAAAAGACATCACAGTCTGTGTTTTTGACACTCCGATAAAATGCTATGACCTATTTTTGCAAAGTAATTTCTAATTTGCAATTTTTAATGTTTGACTAAGGTAGAATATCTATTTTTCAATTATTTTTCTATAAAATTATTTCAAATTAAATCCAACGTAAAGGATTGGATTTTCTATCAATCAAGTCATATACAGGATGCAGGTGGTACTATCTTTAAATTACTAGACATACACATTTACTATAGTTTAGATGAATGAAATATGTGCAATAATGATCACACTTCTAAGCGGTGGAGTAGCATGTTGTGTATGATAATAGTTTAGCTTATTGTTTCTTATGATGTGGTTTTCTCATGTCTAAAGAAACTCATGTCTTAGTCGACAATCGCTAATTCAAAATATACTTTATTTACATTTGGTATTTTTTCAACCCATAGTTAGTTTTTTAAAGTCCATTTATGTCACTCGTTCATTCCAATTCCCAATTTCTTGTGTCTTTCATTGTCCCACTTTCTTTTTTTAAGCTGATTAAAATCCTTCAAAATTAATAAATGTCCATACAATTTCGAAAATAGTAGTCGATCATACAAGAAGGTCACCACTCACCATAAATCTTCCTATAAAGTTTACATTATTAGGAAGACAAAATGGTTTGGTCAAAATAAACTAAGTTTATTTATTGGAGGTTTAAAAAGGATTAGGACTTGTGAAAATATAAGTTAGATGATTTCTTTTTTGTTGAGGAAATATTTCCACAAAACTATCACTTTTAAGGCTATTTCTTTACACCAAGGATCACTCAAAATAGGAGCTGAAGGGTGTGTGTATGTGTTTGGGGGGGGGGGGGGGGGAGACTACTAGAAAATTGCCTCCTTCTATGTAAGGAGGGGATGATAAAATTTGGTAAAATCATGAATAACATAGTGGGCAAAGGGAATATTGAGAAGGGAGAAAGGATGCTCACAAAGTATACTATATATCATATCTAGAGGAAGCTCTTAAAAACAAAAAGAATATAAAGAATGTACCTTGCAGGCTCCCTTAATCATAGTATAAAATGTAAAGTTTCAATGTTTGAGTAGGACATAAAACGTGATGTACAAACTATAATGAAATAAACTTGTAGCTTTAGATCTCAGGGGGGTCACTATGTGTAAACCCTCTATATCACGTGCGTTCAAGGCCTATTTCTAAAATCCCTTATCTGTAAAATTTTCATTAATAAAATGTACCCTTTTTCTATACAAATCTGTAAATTTTTTCCAAAACTCTTTTGAATGGTCCCTTATGTATATTTATTTCTGTAAATTTTAGAAATAAAAAATATCCTTTTGTTGAACTCACGTGATAGGGTTACATATTCTGAGTGACCCCCCCGAGCTTTAGATAAATGGAAAAGTATAATATCTTACACAACTAAGCACTTGCCGTCCTTACTTAATCAAATATTTGTGTCTATTGTAACTAGAAATGGTCATAGTTAACACTCATTCCTAGATTTATATGTCTGTGATATGTGCATGTTCATGTGTTTATATGTGCACTCACATGTGTATATGCATGAATTTTTATGCACCTACGTCTACGCATGTGCACGAGTGCTTGCATATGTGTGTATTGGTGTGCATCTATGTGCATGCATGATTGTGTGTGTTTGCACACATGCTTGAGTTCGTCTACACCCCTTGCCTTTGTGTGAGTTTTATATTAATCCACACATGTATATGTGTGCTTATGCATGCAGGCCTATTTGTATATGTGTGGGCCCCATGCTTATAGTACAAATGTCCATATGTGTACATGTATGTGTGTACAAATAAACTTACCCCGTAATAACATAGCACCCAAAGCTTAAAAACATGGAAGATAGCTTTATGTTTAAATAAAATTCATATACAACTTACAAAGATTGAGCACAAGCTTGGTAAAATAAAATGTCAAATACATCAGGTAGCCCATGCTTCGAGGTTAGGGTCCACTTATTGTCTTCCATCCAAACAAAACTAGTTGTTGGACATCATAGTTTTCATTAAGTAGACAAGTAATGCCTATTTTTCCCAACTTGCTATTGCCTTACCTAAGAACTAGACATCTATCTAGAGTCTAAAGTAATACCTATTTTCCTCGGCTTGTTATTGCTTTACCTAAGAATTAGATATCCATCTAGATTCTAAAGTAAAAGCATAAGGTTTATTATCAAAAGTTCAAGTACATAGTGTCACAAGGCACAATATTTGTTACATGTACAAAATATAAATTCCCTTTGTGTTATCAATGCAACATAAGGGGGTTAGTCCACAAATATATGAGAAATAAATCAGATGGTAGTCCACAGTTATTGATAAAAACATACCATGGAAAATCCCATTCATGTGAGAAAATCGTAAGGGGGGTGATCCACAACCATATGCAAGAGGTAAATACCTTCTTCTTCTTATTTATTTATTTAGAATATTTCCATCAAGGGGTGTAACACTGTTAACCAAATAAATTAAGGAAGAAATAATTGATAAACCAAACTTAGTTTTAGACATAAAATTAAAAAGGGACTTAGGTGGCATTAAAAGGTAGAAGTGAAGTAAGTAAGTGAAGTACGTATTAAAAGAAGGTGAAAGTATGCAAGCCTAACTCTACTATTGAGAAACTAATGAAAGCAAGGGTAAGTCTTCTTAAGAATGAAATAAGAAATTTGGAGGGATGAAGGGTTAAGAAGAAAGTTTTATTCTCTCTCTCTCTCTCTCTCTCTCTCTCTCTTTCTCTTGTATATATATATATATATATATATATATATATATTGCATATTCTTTTCTTTGCTCACTCTCATAGCAAGGGGCAAAGAATGCAATGGAGAGTGTTACCAAGAAGGTAGAGGAGAAGACTGCTGAGGAGGAGATGGCTCATTTGGACGATGCACAAAATCCAGTGGGCAGCGAAAAGAGAATGCAATCGAGAGAGCTACCAAGAAGGTCAAGTTATAGAAGACTACTAAGGAGGAGACTACCCATTTGGACAATGTAGCAGAAGTTGATGTGGATGCTACTTTGAAAATACTTAGTGATGTCAGTTCTAGCCCTAACATTGAGCAGAAACCCTTCTGCAATTGGCAGACAAAATTTCAAAGAAAAGAGGAGGAGGGGAAAACAAAGCAATGGTGAAGCCGTGGGTCTTGGAGACTCTGGGTATATGGTGCTTGTCCCATCAAGTTATTGTAGTGGGACCCAGGCGAGTGGGAATGGATTGATGAAGGGCACCGAAAGAAGAGCATCCCCTTTTTGCATTACATAGTCACAAATGCCATAAGATTTCAGCTCATGTTTAATTGTTTAGTTTCTAAATTGAGCTGGCTTGGGACTTAATGTGATGGTCCTAAACCAGCCTGGTGGTTGGAACATCATGCAATATATCATTGTGTTGATTCAGTTCAAACACTAGCTATGTGATTGTCCTAAACCAGCATGTTGTCTCTCCATTTCATGCAAGTTGTTGAATCCCATAGAATTTTTTGATTGGGATGATTGTGCATTGCTTGTGCTCTAGTGTCACCCTGTATGCCAACCACTGGAGCCACATTAGTCCTTTTAGTTGACATCTTTGACGTTGTTTGCCTAGGCCGTTTCTCTTTGTTTCAAGGATACCAACATAGCTAATGTTGCCCTCTTTGTAGCTAGTTGACCTAAGCTATGCATTCCTTTCACTTTTAGTAGGCCATTTCTCTAGTTATAGATCATCATCTCTTGGGAATCAATCTCTCAAGGTGTTGATAGGGTTGTCACTCTAAAAATTTTAGGGTGTAGGCTAAAGTTTGTGAAGAATCAAGATTGGTATTCACCTAAATGGACTAATGTTGCAGATAAAATATACCACGGTGAGCTGCTTTATCACAAGAATGCCAATCAGTAGAGTCAGATCTCCATTGCTCAAAGAGAGGGCCTTGAGTCACAAGAGCATGATTCATAGTTGCATCAATAGGTTGGGATGGACAAACGAGATCACCAAGAACAATATCTAAAAGATTATCACCTTCGAGTATCAATAACATCTTCACTTTCCAACCAGGAAAACCTTGTCCTTAAAACAAAGGAACAGATTGTTGGCTAGAAGGAAAGCCGTTGACCATTATAGACGTTGCCATCATACTTCGGGAGAATACTTTTGTCAGAGCTCACATCAATGATCGAGAATACAATGGTTGCTCTGAAAATATAGAACTCAAGATACGCCAAAAAAAAAAGGATAGAATGTGAGACGAGAGTATACTAGAAATAGCATGCATGCCAAGAAAGCGCTTTGAGCTTGTTGATCACGAAACCACGATATTTTTGGAGAAAAGCAGAACTTGTCGCAGATGAAAGGGAGCGAGATATTTTTGGCAAAAAGCACTACGATTGTGCTGATCACGAAACTCATACGTTTATCCACAAAGCCACAAGATGCTTGGCAAAAAGCAATATGAACGTGCTAATCTCACGAAACCAAGAAAAAAATAGTCGGCACGAAAACTGACGTAACTTTTCGCTCCGAAGTCCAATTAGGGTGTTTAAGTGCTCAGAACAAAGAGCATGACAAGATCTACGTCTGCAAATGATTTACAATCCATTTGCCACTGATAACTTTCTCAAATTTGCACCAAAAAACCTCCAAAAGACCACATCAAGTTAGACATGTCAAAATCGACAAGAGAAAATAAGCGATGAGATATTGAAAGCGCTATGTAATCAAATCAACAACCAATACTTCCTATCTTTCTTCATTACAGTGAGCATATAATAGCAAGACCTTTGTAGCTCTGATACCATGTTGAGAGAGAAGAAGAAGAGACGATAGACACACCAAATAGACTCCCAAAGACTGATTCATATTGATCACTAGTTACACATATATAGGTGAGAACTAGTTCAAGTTAGGGCAAGCTATATATAACTCTAACAGATTGAAGAGCAAAAAAAAAACAAGATACTTTCTAAATTGCAATTGTGATCTAGTTCTAGAAGGAAGGGAGCTCATTTTGGAAAAAGTAGGTATGTAGCTCAAGTTTTCTAAAGGTTGATATCAATAAGAATGAAAGGATGGGTAGATTTTGAGGCAAATTTCAAAGGAGAACCATATTCTTGAAGACTAGGAATAGAATTCAAGATCCAAGAATTTCATATGAGATTCATGAGATTACGATGCCTACCTTCGACTATGAATGAGAGTGAGATTGTGATTGGGAGTGAGATTGTGGTGGGGTGGTACATCCTTCTTGTTGTAGGAAGATTTTCCTTGTAAAGGATTTCTCTTGAATGAAGATATTCACCTTCTCCGATTCCAAATTGTTATTTTGTGTGAAATCTTGATACCTGTGACTTGGCACCTACACAAAGCTCCATTAACCTAATTCATGGCTTATTCTATAGAAAGGGAGTAGGTAAAAGCAACCTACTTCCTTAGTAGTTGAGAAGTCCACCAACTTGTGGGGTGTGCGTGCACACTCTAGTGGCTTAAGAGGAAGGTCACAAAAAGTCACGATAGATCAAGTTGTGACAAAGAGACAAAGGTAAGTGCTTTATGGTCACCTTCACAAACACTTGCTCGCCAATTGTTACAGTTTACCACTCACATCATCTAGTATGGTTCAAGAGTAGTTCTTGTCAAATAGAAAAATTAGCAACAATCCAAATATTGCTTGTCCATACCCACATCATCCAATATAGATCAACAATAATACTATGCGTAAGTGTGTAGTTATGGGCTAGAAATATTAGGACTATTGCTAATTTTTCTATTGGAGCAAATGTCTCATCATAATTAAAATCTTACTCTTGTGTATATCCTTTTGCAAAAGACTTTGCTGTATACTTGTCAAATTGATATTCTATTGTGATTCATCTATGATTTTCTTTTCCCTTCTAGACCATCTGAGCTGCACAAAAGAAATCTCTATATAATCTTTATCAATTTTAGCTATATGCATAATTTACTTACGTCTATTGATCCCTCTATTGATATTTATAGGCCTTTGAATTGGAACTATGGGCATTTGATATTTGCGTAAATATTTCTTACCAATTCTTATGGAACATATGCATATGATGGGGGTGAACAATAAATCCTTCAATGGCTAATCCTTGGATCTACCTATATAAAAGCCTCCTTTGAGTCGTGTTCTACAAGAAAGTTATAGTGCTCTAATTCATTACGTGAATTGACTTATTCAATGCTTTTGACCAATAATATTTTCTCATCCATCATGCAACAAGCATATTCTTCGATCTCCCAAGTCATTTCACTACAATACTATCTTCTTGGGGTGTATCTTGGCATGTAAATTTCCACGTTATCCCATGATATCCCCAAAACACATAAAATTAATGTTAAGTATGTTCTCCACCATTGTCACACCTTGAGATCTTGATGTGTTACTAGATTATTTTTCCAAAAATCTCTAAAAGATTTCAATTTATCAAATGCTTTAGACTTCTCTATCATGAAATATGTCCAAGTTTTGCTTGACCAAAAATTAGTAAAAGCAAAGATGAAAAATACATTGGAAATATCTATTTTGGTAGTTTTGAAATATTCAATCTTTCAAAAACTTGGCCAAAATAACTTTTTTGTAAGGTAGAGCTAATATCTCAAGTGGAGATGATGGGACAACCACCATTTTGAATTTAAAGACTATTGGGATGTTAATGTCATTGGCATGACATCATCGAGTGTAGGTAATGGCCTTATTTTAAAATACAACATCTATCTTCAAAGACACTCCACAAGACACTTGAAGGAGAAACAAACCTAAAACATGCATAGTCTACAAAGGGAGGTGGGGATAAGCACTTACCATAAGATAGATCTCTTAACTATAGACTATAGAATGAAATTACATGCCTTTTAGAGTGGCCTAATCCAACACATCAAGCAATGAGGTATTCTCCCTTCGTACATAAACTTTTATTTAATTAATTTTGGACTCATATGTCTACTCTTGGACTAATCCCAAAAATCTTTCCCAAATGAAAAGTTTACTTTATGAAAATATCATTCGAGAATCAAAAGTTCACTTTTTGGCACTATCATTTCCACATAATAAATTTCACAATCTGTCTCTATAATGGTGCACTACTAATGCAAAAGCTTCGATTAAATCCTACTTTTGTAAGTCTTCTTGTTTTGAACAATCCTATTCATGTTTTTAAAAAAATCATGAGTTATTAATTTAAATCCATGAAAATTCACTTTCAAAATAAACATTGTTGCGGTAGTATTAGTGTGTCCTTCCTACTTTGCCAAAACTTTGTGGAGTCAATAGTTACAAAGCCACTTGCATGGCGTTTGATTGTTGCATTAGGGCCTCTTTCCACCACGTCCTTAAACCACTTTACATCCAAAACATACACAAAGAAGCGTCGAAAGTCAAGCATAATGATATCTTGGATTATGCCACAATAATCATCCATGACTCCATTGGCTCCCTCAAAGCTAGCAATGACGCCGCAATCTTGTGTGTTTCTCTTATCATCAATCCGTTGTGTTCGAAAATGCTTGCCCTCACACCATATAGCATTGAACATAGTGCACTACACCAAGAAAAAATCAATTAAATAAGCAATCTAAATTATAAAAAGCTCCTAACTTATGCATAACATTCTATATACCGACCTTGCTCATGCATCCCCTAGCATACTCCCATTCTTCCATTGTGATATGCATCCCCTCGTCTTTCTCTGCTTTCTCCATTTCATCAAGTAGCCAATCCACATGAATATCCTTTGGAAGTGCTCTTAGACGCTGAGGGTATGGCACACGAGATCCGTGGTGTGTACGAAAGAGGGCTCTTTCTTCTTGTCTTCTTGCCTTTGCATCCTCGTATCTTGTCACCCATCTTTTCATCACATCACTATTAAGCACGCAAAAGAGGTTGATACTATTACGCAACTCCGTGTCTATTACTTTGTTGCGTCCTTTTCCTTGAGGCACAATAGAGGTCATCCTTAGGTCTTCATCATCTCTCCATAGTCGTGGGAGAGAGCTATCCACATCAACAAGAAACTCAGAAATATATACAAGTGACTCTTGTACCAACCAACCCTCGGCCATGCTACCTTCGGGTCTTGCATTTTGTCTCACGAAGCCCTTCAACGTCTTCATGAAGCGCTCGAGGAAGAACAACCATGGTGCATGTATAGTACCGCATATAGCAATCTCATCCACCAAATGCACTATGAGATGTAGTTGGCTTGTGAGAATAGAACGTGGAAATGTCTCCTCCACTAAACAAACCGCCTCCACTGACATAACTCGAGCATTCTCAAGCGTGGTGGCATATATTTCCTTTGAGCTCACATACCTCACAAGCTCGCCCATCTTGTAAATACAATCTTTCACGTCCTTTGATGCACTACGTGAAATGCTAGTAGGTAGTATGAACTGAACCCGCGAGGAGGTGGTTGATTAGTTGCTTATAGCTATTCACTCACAAATTTGAAAGGAAAAAGATATTATGCATATAAAATACTTACTTGGAGCATCTTGTGCCAATCATGAGATTTCAAGCCATATAATTGCTCTACACCTCTTTTCTTGCTCTTTGTAAAGGCTCCCTTCAAACACCTCATGCATCCAGTGGGAGTACGAATTGTAGTAATAGCGCGCTTCACCGTCACCATCTCTAGCTTTGATAACATCCACGGTGCACGAGGTAAAAAAACACGCCCATTTGGTCTCTCTTGAGGCCAAGCTTCACGCATCCTCCCTGTGGTACGTAGATCCTCCCTTATGCCTGCCGAATCTCGTGTCCCATTCAAATGCTCCCAAATGGTAGATGCCACATTCTTGAAGATATGCATGGGATCGAGCAGGTGATTGATCTTGAGGTGGGACCAATATGGTAAACGATAAAAGATGGAGTATCTAAACAAAATAAAGTGTTAGCGTGCAATCCTCACTTTCAACCAATATAGCCAATCTTTACTTCCAGCCAATAGTTACAAATCCTTACCGGCTCATGCCAAGTGGTGGAGGAGTCGTGGAACCGTCCCAAATTCTCATCCAATCTCCCGCGGTGAGTGATTGTGGGAGGACTTCATTCCAAGGGGCAACATATCTAGGATGATCAGGTGGGAGAAATCGATGGTGATTCTCATAGATGACCTTATTTAATGCGTCTGCCCGTGAGGCAACTAGCGAAGGACCACAAACAGGACATGCATGGTAACCCGATGTAGTGAGACCTGAAACAATAGATGCAATTAAGAGTGGAAGGTGGGTTTAGGGTGCCACGTCCTTGCCTATTCATAATTAAAAAATGCAATGCTTACCTGAACACTCGCCATAGCCTGGGAAGTCATGCATCGTCCACATCAAGACTGCTTTGCAGTTGAAGTCTCGTGACGAGGGAGACCTGCTCACATCATGCACCTCGATACCTCTCCAAAGTATCTCTAGCTCATCAATCAAAGGCTCCAAATAAACATCAGGGTTTTTGACTTTATGTTTCCCTGGAATTAGAAGGGACAACATGACATGTCCTTTCTTAATAGCCATAGAGGGTGGAAGATTGTAATTCACCAATACCACTGGCCATACACTGTAAGACGTACTTTTGAGACCAAATGGGTTCACACCGTCCATACCCAATCCAAGTCTCAAGCTCCTAGGTTCTTCCTTGAAGCTTGGCCATGTGTCTTCAATATGCTTCCACGCAGGAGAGTCCGCGGGAGTTCTCCACTTGCCATCGGTTGATCGATGGGAGGAATGCCATGACATGAGCTCTGCAATAGATTTGCACTTGAACATATGTTGGATGCGAGGGATTATGGGAAAATGTCGCAATACCTTACGAGGCACGTCCAAGGTTTTGAGATCTGCTCTATATCTTGCCTCTCCACAAGTAGGACACTCTCTTGCATCCTTCTGTAGTCCACGAAACAAAACGCAATCGTTGACACATGCATGGATGCGCTTGTAATCTAATCCTCCAAGAGAGGTCACATGTTGCCTTGCCATATCTCTTGAGGTCGGTAATTTATTCTCCCTTGGAAGCATTTTACACAATAGCCTGCACGTGAAGACCATAAATGAGGAAAAGCATTCGAGTAATTGACCCACACGCATAATTCACCATGTTTGCAAAATAGACTTTAAAGCTTACTTGAGTAATGCATTCAAACTTGCATTGCTCCATCCATAGATGGTTTGCAAGTTTAGTAACTCAAGGGAGGCACGTAGAACAGAGAATGTGCACCCCTCAAACAGTGGAGTCGATGCTGCGGTAAAAAGATCATCTTGCTCCATGCTATTATCCCTCCCTTGATGGACATATAAATCCCGCACCATATCATCAAACACCTCCTCCTCCATGGCTTCATGAGGTAATGGTGGAGGGCTACTATCACCATCACTCCATGCATCCGTAACGGTCCCTCCTGAAGATCCCACCTCATATCGTCGACGCTTCGCCTCCTCACGACGGGCATAGGGTAACATGTGCGGGTGTGGCACTGCATCCTGTATCAAATTAAAACGGGATCATTATAACTCAAACATATGAACACCCATAGGTATCTCAATCAACCTTAACTTACAAATCCTTACCCTGTTTACGGTCACATCCCATTCTCCATACTTTGAGATATGATTGAGCGTAATCCTGCGTGCACGATACATGTTTCCTCGACATCGATCACACAGACATTTGATTTTTTGCTCCAACCACATTTCGCGATGGTGGATACGGAGGGATTCATCCTCACTGGAGCTGCTTGTTGAAGATGGAGACATCCTATAAACAAACAACCCACCAAATTTGCTCTTTTTCAAATGCTTAACTTAAAAAACTCTGTGTTGCGTCTATCGCCGCATCTATCATCGCGTCTAATTGCGCGTCTAAATGCCCGTCTACTCTGTGTAATTAAACGCGCTTGTAGACGCGCTAATAGACGCGTTTATAAACGCATCAACTCTGTGTATTCAGACGCGACTATAGACGCGCTAATAGACGCGACTATACCCGCGACTTTTAAACCTGCTTTTCGGCGCGCCGCTCGCTTGGCTTTTCTTTTAACTACTTAAACTTCGCGAGCGGCTTTCTTTCTTCTTTATTAGCACTTCTATAGATTCGAAGCTCCCATACACAGTTCCAAGCTTTCACTCAAGACCCTTGACCGTACTTATACCGCTTGCTTCCAAGCCTAAAGAAGAGGAGGAGTACGAACTGTGAGAAGAACCAAGTTTGGAAAAGAAAGATCCTTCCATACCTTTTTCCAAGTAAGTCCTTTTGAAGTTGTTCTTGCTTGCTTTTTTTTGTTTTGTACTTTTTCGCATCCATGAAACGCAGCATCTAGGTATGAGCGACACGTTCTTTTGTCGGGTGAAACGTCCTTTTCGTCTTTTGAGTATTATCGACTGTCGGAGCGCGTGTATAGAGGCGTCTGAGGGCGCATCTAAACGCGCGTCTACTGGCGCGTCTATATGCGCGTCTGAGTATATAGACGCCCAAACAGACGCTCTGTTAAACGGAGTTTTAAACGAATTGTTAGACGTGCTTGTTAACGCGGTGACAGACGGATTGATGAACGGACTGTTAGACGCGATTTTACTTTTGTTAGACGCTCTGTTAGACGCGTTTATAGATGCGAAGATTAGACGGGTCTATAGACGCGCTCTCTGACAGAGCCTGTTTTTTTTTTTTCCCCTTTCTTCTCAGCTCCCAAAGTAATAGATTTGTTTATTGTTTTCCAGTTTAACATGTGGGGAGGAAGTGCTTCTAGCTCACCTGATCCGCGGGAATCGATATGGAAGGATTTATATAATCTTTTAGGGCACCCTCCTAGTCCTGCGGAGTTATACGGGTACATGACGGTTACCCTTAACACTCCCCAGGAGTCGGCACTACAGACTCCGAGCCACCCCACACCGCCTGAGATCACCCCAGCGGAGTCCGCACAGCCGTCTTATGCCCCTTCCCCCGTACCGTCTTATGCCCCTTCCCCCATGCCATCTTATGTCCCTTCTGCCATCCCGTCTTATGCCCCTTCCCCCATGCCTTCAGGAGGTCCTTCTGCCTCAGCGAGCCGTCGACGTACTCCCCAGCCGTCGAGACTCGGTTCTCCAGCTACGAGTGGTCAGCGTAGTCCCGCGCAGTCCCCAGCTACGAGTGGCCACAGCGTACGAGCTCGACACGACAGGGTAGCAGGCGTAGTAGCAGGGAGAGCGGTGGCGGATGCTGCTTTGGGCCATGTGGCGGTGAGGAGGAGGATGATTCAGATGATTTAGACGTGCCTCTGGGTGATGGTACGATTTATTATGACATCACCCAGACAGGAGGCATCTTGATGGATGTGCGGGGGAAGGACATAATGGCCTTCATGCACTCTGTAATTGCTAACAATTACAGAGATTGCTTTATCCACTATAAAGACCACCCAAAGAGGTTGGCTGATGAGACCCTCGCTACTGTTCGCTCTAGGTATCCTAACCCCCCCAATCGCCAGTTCACAGATAAATGGGGGAAGTCCAAGATTGTTACGATACTTAGCAATAAAAGATCTTCCCTTAAGAGGCAGGCACTAGCGGAGCTTGCCAGACTTGAGGCAGGTCAACCTCCAAGGGGCCCGCCCCACACCGCTCAGAAGCGTGAGTGGAAGAAGGCAATGAAGTCAGCGAGGGAGGAGCCCAGTCTGCAGCACGTGGAGGCACGGAGGATCCAGATGGAGGAGTATGGGAGCGCGCATTTTGGAGCAGGGGGTGTTGACTCATGGGAGGCCCAATTTGTAAGTATCGATCTCAAATTATATTGCTTATGTAGTTTATTAGGAGGTTGGTTGTTTCTTTGTACTAATCCCTCCACAAAGTGTGTCGCGGTCATGCAGCTTGAGATCGTGGGCAGATACCCTACTCCAGTGGAGACAGCCTACCACCGCCACCATCGCAGAGGAGATACATGGAGGCACTTCTATGATGACGGGTTGATTACTGAGGAGCAGTATACCCGAGCTACTGGACAGGCCCCCCAGGTATTTGAAAGTAATTAAATAATGCCAAAATTATAAGTAAAGATTTGATTTTTCATACATTGATATATGTTGTCCCTTGTTTACAGGGCGCCCCTGCACAAGACGACGAGGAAGACGAGGAAGGAGGTGCAGAAGGCAGCGCAGAAGGCAGCGCAGAAGGGAGCGTGGAAGGCAGCGAGGATTAGTCGTAGAAGTAGTGCTACTATTCTTTTTTGTACTTAAAGCCATTGGCTTGGCTTCGTGCCTCTTGTATATAGACTCCTCTTATTTTTTGTACTTGAAGCCACATGACATGGCTTAGCTTCCTTATTTTTTGTACTTGGAGCCACATGACGTGGCTTAGCTTCGTGCTATATGTATATACAAGCACTTTTTGAGCTTTCAATTTTATTGCGTTTTGGAGTTGTAATATTTTATTTGGAATTGTAATTAAAATGCGGTTGGCTGTAAGAATTGAATTACAGAATGTGGATATGGGATTCTTGTAACTATATAGCATACACAACATACACAGTATTCTGTAAAAAAAAAAAAAAAAAAAGGCGCGTCTATCAGTGCGTTTAAAAACGCGTTTATATTCGCGTCTGTCTGTTCGAGTTGCGTCTATACGGGCGTTTATCAAAGCGTTTATAGGCGCGTCTATTTACGCATGTATAAGCGCGTTTATACGCGCGTAAGTCTGATATATAGACGCGCAATTAGACGCGGGTCTCCTGACGCGCAAATAGACACGCAAATAGACGCGCCCGTAAGTTTTTTATTTAGTTCATGAAACGCGTCTGTGCGCGCGTCTATGGGTGCTTTGTCTTGTTGTGACAGAAAGCCTTCAACAAATTCGACATGGACAGGGTGAAGAGGAAAATTCAGATAAATTTTTGAAAGAGGCAAAGAGAAATTTCTTACTGCATTGTAAATTTGAGTCGATTGATGGTGGCCAGCATTATGCATGTGCTTGTAATGAACTTGCTAGACAAGCAAGGGACTCCAGAAGACTCACTGCAGAGCAAATTTCAAAGGTTCTTCCCTTCAATTTTTATATGGCCACAATACACATTTTTAAGCATCTAACAAGATATTTGATTGAGTTTGAAAGATTAAATCATGATATTTTTACAAAACGTAAGATAACCTCGACATCGGAAATCCTAATGAAAGCGAGGTGTCTATGGATGACACTTGGTTCTCTAGCAACACATTTAAAAAGAATTGCCACAAAAGTGGATGCAGACACATTAGTCAACTTTTATACATGTTTAAGTGCAGTTGTACCAAGGGGAAGTCAAGAATGGGAAGAATCTCTAACAAGCTTCAAGGTAGTGAGAGATAGATATGCTGACTACACAAGTATAATTTTTGGACTTGATAAGGTGTTTGAGCAAGTTGTGGCGGTTTGCTATGCATACAAGAAGGGTGAGGTTACTTATGAAGGTCCTTTGTTACTATCACAAAAGTCAAAGGTTGAGAAAAAAGAGGTGACAGGCAAGAATGTGAAGGCCCGTGAAGTATTTGTCGGATAGCTATGAAACAATGGCAACAGAAAAACTCAAGAAAGAATGGTTTTTTGGCAGGAAGGACAAAGATCATTGCATGGAGGAGTGCATCAACATACAAGTGAAACGTGATGCAATGATAGTGCGATTAGATATTTGCTCACAGAAAAAGATATCCCTACTAGGGTCAATGTAATATTGACCCTAATATTGTGAAGCATATAGCTGCTTTATCCACAGCTAAGGAAAAGGCATGGGCACATAAGTGGATGAAGAATAATGAAGATGGGGCCAAAGTAGTCACCTTGTTCATGAGAGCCCAAATCCCACCACAGGTGATTTCATATGTTGAGAAGCTTGTGAATGAGCATAAACTGAGAATAACAAGTGCAGTCAACCATGGCTTTCAATTCAATGCAGTGAACATCACTTCAGAATCTGGAAAGCTTTTAGCGTACAGGGACATTTCAGATGAGGACTTTTTAATTGATGAAAGAAATTGGGATAATCCCCAAGTATTCTTTATTGATGAGTTTTCTTCCAATGATATTCGCCAATTCATCGATAGAATACTATATACCACCATTAGTAGAGCTAGAATTCGCAATATTGTCATTTTTGTCAATACAGAAAACAAGAAAGAGATACATAACACTTTGGAGAAAGTTTATGCTTGTGATTTCACGATCTACAATGGTGTGTATGCATCCAAGACAAGCAAGAGAGAATGTGGATTAAAGATCCAATGCCTCGAATCATTCCTCTTATGCATGTGGACACTACTACACACTGGCCCTATTCCGATGCTTAAGCACCGACATTTAGTGTGCGCGGGCACAACAAGACAAAGCACCCACAGATGTGCACACAAACGCGTTTACTGAACTTAAATAAAAACTTATGGGTGTGTCTATTTGCACGTCTATTTTCATGTCTAGAGACCCGTGTCTAATAGCACGTCTATATAGCAGATAGACGCGCATATAGACGTGCACCTAGATGCGTAAATAGACGCTCTACTAAAAAATTTAAAAGATAGACAAATGCATCGTTAAACGTGTGTATAGACGCATTTATAAACGGTTTATAGATGCATTTATAGACATACAAATAGACGCTTCTCGAACAGACAGATGCGTATATAGACGCGTTTATAGATGCACTGATAGACGCGCTATATAATATTTTTTTTTATTTTACAGAATGCTGTGTATGTTATGTATGCTACATAGTTACAAGAATCCCATTTCCACATTGTGTAATTCAATTCTTACAGCCAACCACATTTTAATTACAATTTCAAATAAAACATTACAACTCCAAAACGCAATAAAATTGAAAGCTCAAAAAGTGCTTGTATGTACATATAGCACGAAGCTAAGCCACATCATGTGGCTTCAAGTATAAAAAATAAGAGGAGTGTTTATACAAGAGGCATGAAGCCAAGCCAGTGGCTTTAAGTACAAAAAAGAGTAGCTAGCACTACTTCTACGACTAATCTATGTTCTCCACATCCTCGCTCCCTTCCACACTTCCTTCTATGCTCCCTTCTGTGCTCCCTTCTCTATCTCCTTCCTCATCTTCTTCCTCATCTTCTTGTGGAGGGACCTATAAAGAAGGGACAACAAATATCAATGTATGAAAAATCAAATCTTTACTTATAATATTGACATTATTTAATTACTTTCAAATACCTCGGGGGCTGCTCTAGTAACCCGGATATACTGCTCCTTAGTAATCAACCCGTCATGATAGAAGTGCTTCCATGTATCTCCTCTACGATGGTGGTGGTGGTAGGCTGTCTCGACAAGAGTAGGGTATCTGCCCACGATATCAAGCTGCAAGACGACACAATTCGCGGAGGGGTTAGTACAAAGAAACAACCTCCTAATAAACTACATAAGCAATATAATTTGAGGTCGATACTTACAAATTGGGCCTCCCATGATTCAACACCCCCTGCTCCAAAATGCACGCTTCCATATTGCTCCATCTGGATCCTTCGTGCATCCACGTGCTGCAGACTGGGGTCCTGCCTCGCTGAGTTCATTGCTTTCTTCCACTCACGCTTGTGAGCGGTGTGGGGCGGGCCCCTTGGTGGTTGACCTCCCTCAAGTCTGGCAAGCTCCGCTAGTGCCTGCCTCTTAAGCGAAGATCTTTTATTGCCAAGTATCGTAACAATCTTTGACTTGGTCTATTTATCTGTGAACTGACGATTGGGGGGATTAGGATACCTAGAGCGAACAGCAGCGAGGGTCTCATCAGCCAACCTCTTTGACTAGTCTTTGTAGTGGATAAAGCAATCTCTATAATTGTTAGCAATTACAGAGTGCATGAAGGCCATGATGTCCTTCTCCCGTGCATCCATTAAGATGCCTCCTATCTGAGTGATGTCATATAAGATCGTACCATCACCTAGAGGCACGTCTAAATTATCCCCCACCACCACCCCTCGCAAAGCACTATGCCATGCATCCCCCACCGCTCTCCCTGCTACTACGCCTGCTACCGTGTCGTGTTGAGCTAGTACGTTGGCCACTCATAGCTGGAGATTGCACAGGACTACGTGCACCACTCGTAGCTGGAGAACCGAGTCTCGACTGCACAGGAGTACGCTGATGGCTCTACGAGATAGAAGGACCTACTGACGGCATGGGGGAAGGGGCATAAGACGGCATGGGGGAAGGGGCATAAGAAGGCATGGGGGAAGGGGCATAAGATGGCATGGGAGAAGGGCCTCGGCTCTGTAGCCGGCTGGGATGTGCTGACTCCACTGGGGTAATCTCAGCTGATGTGGGGTGGTTTGGAGTCTGTAGTGCCGACTCCTGGGGGGTGTTTAGAGTACTCGTCATATACCCGTATAACTTCGCAGCACTAGGAGGGTGCCCTAAAAGTTAAATAAGTTCAAAAAAATAGACTCCCGGAGATCAGGTGAGCCCGAAGAGCTTCCTGGCCACATGATGAACTGGAAAAAAGAAAAAAAGACGATTACTGATGAGCTGAGAATAAAGGGGAAGGGAAGAAAATATTACTGTCGGAGCGTGTCTATAGATGTGTCTGAGAATCTCATCTGTTTTCACGTATAATAGCGCGTCTATAGACGTGGCTATCTGTGTCTGCAAATAGGCTAGACGTGCATCTAGTCGCACCTGTAGATGCAATTTTAGATGCACTCTGAGACACGCCTATAGACACGCTTCGATAGACGGACTTTTCTAAAAAGTAGAAAAGGACATGAGCCCGACACAAAAACGTAACACTGATACCAAAATCATGCGTTTCTTGGATATGATAAAGGACAAATCCAAAGAGAGCAACTTCCAAAAAAGATCAACTGTAAAAAGACTTACCTTGGATAGAGGTATGGAAGCTTCTTCTCCTTTTTCAAAGTTGCTTCTCTTCCTTGTTCACCCTCTTCTCCTTTAAGCTTGGAAGTAAGTGTGGGTGCCTTCCTCTTAAGTGTAAGCTTGGAAGTAAGTGTGGGTGCCTTCCTCTTAACCGTCAAAACTATGGATCTGCTAATAGCAAAGCAAGCAAGCCACGTGAAGTATAAGTAATGTGAAGAAAAGCAAAGCGAGCGCACTTAAAGTAGATTTAAAAACTGTATCTATAAGTGCGTCTAATAGCGCATCTATACATGCATCTAAATACACGTGTAATTAAACGTCTAGATACACAGAGCACATGCGGTTTTAGATGCGCTTGTAGACGCGCACCACAGAATAGATAGACGTGGTTGAAGACGCGCCTTTAGATGCGCCACAGAGTTTAAAATTAAATATTTGAAGAAAAGCAAAATTTTTTGGGTTGTTTGTTTATAGGATGTCTTCATCTTCAACAAGTAGCTCTAGTGAGGATGAATCCCTCCATATCCACCATCGTGAAATGTGGTTGGAGCAAAAAATCAAATGTATGTGTGATCGATGTCGAGGAAACATGTATCGTGCATGCAAGATTACACTCAATCACATCTCAAAGTATGGAGAATGGGATGCGACCGTAAACATGGTAAGTGTTAAAGAGTTAAGGTTGATTGAGATACCTATGGGTGTTCATATGTTTGAGTTATGATCCCGTTTTAATTTGATATAGGATGCAGTGCCACACTCGCATATGTTGCCCTATGCTTGCCGTGAGGAGGCGAAGCGTCAGCGATATGAGGTGGGATCTTCAGGAGGGACCGTTACGGATGCATGCAGTGATGGTGATAGTAGCCCTCCGCCATTACCTCATGAAGCCATGGAGGAGGAGGTGTTTGATGATATGGTGCGGGATTTATATGTCCATCAAGGGAGGGATGATAGCATGGAGCAGGATGATCTTTTTACTGCAACATCGACTCCACTATTTGAGGGGTGCACATTCTCTGTTCTACGTGCCTCCCTTGAGTTACTAAACTTGCAAACCATCTATGGATGGAGCAATGCAAGTTTGAATGCATTACTCAAGTAAGCTTTAAAGTCTATCTTGCAAACATGGTGAATTATGCTAGTGGGTCAAGTACTCGAATGCTTTTCCTCATTTATGGTCTTCATGTGCAAGCTATTGTGTAAAATGCTTCCAAGGGAGAATAAATTACAGACCTCAAGAGATATGGCAAGGCAACATGTGACCTCTCTTGGATGATTAGATTACAAGCACATCCATGCATGCGTCAACGATTGCGTTTTGTTTCGTGGACTACATAAGGATGCAAGAGAGTGCCCTACTTGTGGAGAGGCAAGATATGTAGCAGATCTCAAAACTTTGGATGTGCCTCATAAGACATTTTCCCATAATCCCTCTTATCCAACATATGTTCAAGTGCAAATCCATTGCAGAGCTCATGTCATGGCATTCCTCCCATCGATCAACCGATGGCAACTGGTGGAGAACTCCCGCAGACTCTCCTGCGTGGAAGCATATATATTGAAGACACATGGCCAAGCTTCAAGGAAGAACCTAGGAGCTTGAGACTTGGATTGGGTATGGACGGTGTGAACCCATTTGGTCTCAAAAGCACCTCTTATAGTGTATGGCCAGTGATATTGGTGAATTATAATCTTCCACCCTCTATGGATATTAAGAAAGGACATGTTATGCTATCCCTTTCAATTCCAGGGAAACATAAAGTCAAAAATCTTGATGTTTATTTGGAGCCTTTGATTGATGAGCTAGAGATACTTTGGAGAGGTATCGAGCTGCATGATGTGAGCAGGCCTCCCTCATCACGAGACTTCAACTGCAAAGCAGTCTTGATGTGGACGATGCATGACTTCCGAGGCTATGGCGAGTGTTCAGGTAAGCATTGCACTTCTAATTATGAATAGCCAAAGGATGTGGCACCCTTAACCCATGTTCAAATTTTAATTGCGTCTATTGTTCAGGTCTCACTACATCGGGTTACCATGCATGTCCTATTTGTGGTCCTTCGCTAGTTGCCTCACGGGCAAATGCATTGAATAAGGTCATCTATGAGAATCACCATCGATTTTCCCCACCTGATCATCCTAGATATGTTGCCCCTTGGAATGAAGTCCTCCCACAATCACTCACCATGGGAGATTGGATGAGAATTTGAAACGGTTCCATGACTCCACCACTTGGCATGAGCCAGTAAGGGTTTGTAACTATTGTGTGCTATATTGGCTGGAAATAAAGATTGCCCGCTAACACTTTATTTTGTTTAGATACTCCATCTTTTATCGTTTACCATACTGGTCCCACCTCAAGATCAATCACCTGCTTGATCCATGCATATCTTCAAGAATGTTGCATCTACCATTTGGGAGCATTTGAATGGGACATGAGATTCTGTAGCCATAAGGGAGGATCTACGTACCATAGGGAGGATGCGTGAAGCTTGGCCACAAGAGAGACCAAATGGGCGTGTTTTTTTACCTCGTGCACCATGGAGGTTATCAAAGCTAGAGATGGCAGCGGTGAAGTGCGCTATTACTACAATTCGTACTCCCACTGGATGCATGAGGTGTTTAAAGGGAGCCTTTACAAAGAGCAAGAAAAGAGGTGTAGAGCAATTATATGGCTTGAAATCTCATGATTGGTACAAGATGCTCCAACTAAGTATTTTATGTGCATAATATCTTTTTCCTTTCAAATTTGTGAGTGAATAATTATAAGCAGCTAATCAACCACCTCCTCGTGGGTTCGGTTTCATACTACCTACTAGCATTTCACGTAGTGCATCGAAGGATGTGAAAGATGGGCGAGCTTGTGAGTTACTTTACATGATACAAAATATGATGCGTATCAATGCTCCATGCAAGGTGTTCATATTGCTAATATGGTGTACTTTTTCATTTCTAGGTATGTGAGCTCAAAGGAAATAGATCCCACCACACTTGAGAATGCAAAGATACGAGGATGCAAAGGCAAGAAGACAAGATGGGTGACAAGATACGAGGATGCAAAGGCAAGAAGACAAGAAGAAAGGGCCCTCTTTCGTACACACCATGGATCTCTGTGCCATACCCTCAGTATCTAAGAGCACTTCCAAAGGATATTCATGTGGATTGGCTACTTGATGAAATGGAGAAAGTAGAGAAAGACGAGGGGATGCATATCAGAATGGAAGAATGGGAGTATGCTAGGGGATGCATGAGCAAGGTCGGTATATAGAATGTTATGCATAAGTTAGGAGCTTTCAATAATTTATATTGCTTATCTAATTGATTTTTTCTTGGTGTAGTGCACTATGTTCAATGCTATATGGTGTGAGGGCAAGCATTTTCGAACACAACGGATTGATGATAAGAGAAACACACAAGATTGCGGCATCATTGCTAGCTTTGAGGGAGCCAATGGAGCCATGGATGATTATTGTGGCATAATCCAAGATATTATTAAGCTTGACCTTCGACGCTTCTTTGTGTATGTTTTGGATGTAAAGTGGTTTAAAGATGTGGTGGAAAGAGGCCCTAATGCAAGAATCAAATGCCATGCAAGTGGCTTTGTAACTATTGACTCCACAAAGTTTTGGCAAAGTAGGAAGGACACATTAGTACTACCGCAACAATGTGAACAGGTACTGTGCACACATATAAAAATACTCACTTTTAAATATTTGATGCAAGGAAAATAACATGATTGTATTTGTGTTTGAATTAGATTGTCTATCAACCAATGGTGGATAATAATAGATGGTGGCATGTCATACCTATTATGCCACGTTCCAAAGTGATGTATAGTACATTTACTAATATGGAGCGTATGGACGATGATCATGGCCATGGACGTGATGATGACCGTGATACGAGAGAGGAGGATGATCATGAGATAGGAGATACAGATATTGAGGCCATTACCCATGAGGACAAGCCTACCATTGGTGATGCTAATTTTGATGAGCACATGAGTAGCACAAGTAGTAGTGGGTTGAATGTATTTGTAGATCTAAACACTTGTTTGGATTTTGAAGTAGATAGTTTGGCAAGGGTTGATCTCATTGAGGATGAGATTGAACCGTAGCCCATCATTGATATTGGCAAAACTATTTTACATATTGTCTCATTCTCCTCACCTCACTTAATTCTTGTATATGTGGGCTTGCAAAAAAGCATTGATGTTTTTGTTAAAATTATGTGCTTTGGTAATCATGGGCAATGTTTGGAAAGCAATGATGTACACCAAAATCTCACTTTCTGTATTCTATGTTTTGCATCTAAATACGCGTCTAGATACGCATCTAATTCCTAGTGCAAATGCGCTAATAGAGGCGCTAATACACGCGCAAATAGATGCACTGATAAACGCAATGTTAGATAGGCCCGTATTTTGTCAGTATAGATGCGCATATAGACGTGTTAATACATGCGCAAATAGACGAGCTGTTAGATGCGCTATTAGACACACCCATACTTTCTCTATTTAAGCAACGCCTATAGACATGCCCCCTATTTTGCACATCTATCAAGTGCGTCTATAGTTGCTTTGTATTGTTGTGGGGGTGCTAATCATCGGTAATCAAAGTAGGATTCGTTAAGTGTCACTATATAGTGACTTTAGACAAGTGTCACTATATAGCGACATTTAAAGAGTGTCTCTATATAGCGACACTTATTAGACTTGTGAATGGTCATTATATACTTGCACTGAGATAGTTTCCTATAGCGACGTTTTACAAAGAGTGTTTTTTCCCATACTGACCTTAAAAGATAGTTTTTTCCAATGACAACTTTTTTTTCCTTTTCATACATGTTTGATCCTTTGAGAGAATAAAAGTACAAGAGCATGTACATCAAGTTTGAAGCTCATATATTCATGTCCAAGTTTGAGATGAAAAAATTTAATGAAGAGCATTTACATCAACGGCTTCTAATGCGCCAAACAAGTCTATCTCTAACTCTATACCGATTTGATCTCCTATATTATCATCGTACTCTAGCATCGTACGTTCACCTAAGACTTGATCATCTTCTTCAATAAAGTGTGTTGATTCTTGGTGATCGTTATCTTCTTCCTCAATATCGTGATCTCCATCTTCCTCCCGTATGATGTCATTATGCGCATCTTCCTCTTGGCTCACGATGGGATCTTCATCTTCTTCGCTCGATCCATCTGGATCAATTGGATCTGGCATTGCTAGTGGCATCTCCATATCCACATCTCTATCTTCAAAAATTTGCTTACTTCATGGTGCAACTTGGATCACGTACCACCATCTTGGATTAGAACGATCCGGATGAAAAACCACCTATAATGAAGATGGGTGCCAAATGCCATCAATTATATATGAAATTATGCTTAAGTACATGTATCGATGGATCTTTAAAAACGAAAGCTTTGATTAATTAAATCATTACTATGCACTTTCTCACAGTGCTCGGGAAGAAAAAAAGTATCACTTTCATCGGTGGTCCAAAGTTTGGTGGAGTCTATTGCAAAGAAACCACTACTGTCTTTCCTCACTGTCACATGGGGACCATTGTAAATAGTTCTAAACCATTTTACCTCAAGAATGAAAATACTAAATCGTTTGAAATCAATTTCATAGATTTCACGTATGGTTTTGGACACAATAATCCAACTGTGAGGAGAGAAGATTGGTATCCAAAGCACTTGCTCAACTATCTTGTGTGAAGTTAGCCCATGACTCCACAATCATATGTGACTCTCTTTGAATTGATGCGTTCCACGGGAAAATGTCATCCATATGACCATAATGCACTGTACTTTTTGTATTGCAAAAGAGCATCATTAAAACAATGAAGATGCATCTATTTTATAGCATATATTGCCACAAATAATTACTTAATTACATCAAGAGATAAGAAACTTACATGCATCATACATCCAGATGATAACTCTCGCTCACGCTAGTCTATTGTCTCTCCATCGTGTTCAGCTTTACATAGAGCCAGTTGTAGCCAATCAAGTGACATGTGAGTGGGGAGAAGGGCGAGATCCCGTGGATATGGTTGCGATCGCTTGTAAATTACTCTGAATCTCTTCCTTGCAACTATTCTTTCTGCTTTGGCCGCTTCATATCTCTCAATCCACTTCTACATCTCCTCACTATTGAGGATACAAAACTTATTGAATTTCTCCATTTGCTCTTCGCTCATCTTTCTTTCAATCCCTTTCCCTTGGGGAACCTCGCCAACGATGTGATCATCATCCTTGTTATGCCAAGCCTGCAACATATCGGGACTCGTGGATGTAAGAAACTCCATGATATATACTAATGACTCTTGCACAAGCCATCCCTCTACCATGCTTGCTTCTGGTCTTGCTCTTTGTCTTACAAATCCCTTCAAAGTTTTCATAAACCACTTGAGAAAAAACATCCACCGACTATGAACGGTACCTGCAATGGCCACCTCATCAACTATGTCACAAGCAAGTGCACTTGAGTTGTCATAATGCTCGAGGGAAAGTGCTTCTCAAGCAAGCATATGGCTTCGATGGAATCCACGCTAGCCTTCTCGATGCTCGACATGGAGATCTCTTTTTTAGATATCCACCTATTTCACATGCCCACGTAAGATATATTCAATCAGTCTATAGATTATTCAACTTAAATTGAAGAAAATGCAATCAATGCAATTTGATAGTAAGCATACCTCACAATACCACTGATCTTGAATATAGCATTTCTAACATCTTCTTGTAAGCATCCTTTTACTATAATTGGGAGGATGAACTATCAAAGCAACAAAGAAGTCATGTCAATAATATAACATAATCATAATTACACTTACACATCACGATTATCGGTACAGTAATCCTACACCTTAGAATACCTATAAGACATTGTGCAAATCATAGGACTTGAGCCCACTAAGCTTATTGTCCTTTGAAAATGCTCCTTTCAAGCAATGCATGTACCCTCTGGGTGTTTGAAAAGAGACAATGTCTGTCTTGACGGCTGCCTCCTCTCTTGTGGAGAGGATCCATGTTGCTTTCGAGAGGACAACTTTTCCCGAAGCATACACTTGGGGCCACAAACAAGACATCCTATTCATAGCACGCAAGTCTTCTCGCACTCCTCTCAAGTCTTTGGAACCAACCAAGTGTGCCCAAACAGTAGCCCCCACATTCTTGAAGATATGCATGGGATCCAAGAGATGATTGATTTGTAACTGACCCTAATAAGAAAGCTCATGAAAGATCGATAACCTGTTCATACCACGAGGAGGTTCCTCTCCATTCGCCTCCAAGCTTGAATCAAGCTGACCTCCATGTGCGAGATGGTCTAGCGGAAGGTATCGATCATGACCTTCATAAACATTTTTCCTCATATGTTTGAAGTATCATGCAAGCGATTTCAAACGCAGTCCACAAACAGGACAAGCATGGTACCCACTTGTAACAAGTCCTGCACACATGCATGAATGTGTTAGCATAAGACATGCATGCGAAAGAGAGTCATTAAAGCATAATCCTATATTATACATGTAAAGACACAACCATGTATCTATGCACTCTCCATATCTTAGGTAGTCATGCATGGTCCACATCAAGATACCCCTGACCAAAATATCATTGGTATGTCTCTTAGCTCTGGAAATATCAAAGATCCGCTTCTCTCCATAAGATCTATAACTCCTCTATCAAAGGTGCCATGTACATGTTCATATTTTTGTTCTTGTACTTCCCTGGCACAAGTAGTGCAAGCATGAGGTGTCCCTTCTTTATTGTTAGCCATGGTGGGATATTGTAATTCACCAAGACTATGGGCCATGTCGACCAAGATGTCAAGCGTAACCCGAAAGGATTCACACCATCCATGGCGAGCCCAAGATGTAAGTTGCGTGGCTCCCTCACAAAGTCTGGCCCCCACTAATTGACTATGTGCTTCCAAGCTGCACAATCTGCCAGAATCCTCAATGTGTCATTAGTGGACTTATGAGATGCATGCCAAGTCATCAACTCCACTATGGATTTGCATTGGAACATGTGCTGTATTCTTGCAATGATGGGAAATCATCTCAAGACCTTTACCGGTATCTGCTCACCCTGCAAGACATCTCTATATCATTGTTTCCCACACTTTGACATCACGTGTACATGTGATGTAGGGCCTTTAAAAATAGAATCCATCATGTCCACCTTACCCTCGTCATCATCTGGCATATCTGGGAGACTACAGTCTTGCTCAAAGTGTGAAGGTATATGTACACCCTCGCCACCCTCCTCATCCTCTCTCAAGATTTTGTGTAAATATAAGATCTTGTGTCAAGGTTTCGTGTCATAATGGTATATCCAATATTAATCACGAACTCAACTAGCATTGACGTACCAATGATCCATCACCACATGCAACACCAATGGTGGGTACTAGTTCGGGCTCTTCCCCATACATCCGCAAGTGGCACATGACAATACGACATTGATGTCGTACTTCTCGCTTGCAATGAGTGCAATGACAATACAACCTCTCTGTAAGCCACTCTGCACTCCCAGGCATTGGAACATCATCTGACGAGCTTCCACTCATCCCTTCCATCTACACACTTCCAAAATCACAACATGAGCTGCAAGGAAATCTATTAAGATCCAAAAAATAGCAACCCATGACCTCCTTTCCTCTCTTCTAATAGAAAGTTCCCTAAACCGTCACTATATAGCGATGCTTTGCCCTGTTTCATCGCTATATAGCGATGCTTTTAGGATATAAATGTCACTATATAGTGACTGACTAGTGTCACTATATAGCGACGCTGTGGGGACTAAAACCCGAAACCCCGAACGATGCCATCTTTCACATCTCTTTTGCGGAAAAAGAAAAAATCTCTCCTCCCCCACCTTATATTCGATGACATCGCTTTCCTCCTCTCTATTCCCCACTCCTCACCCATACCTAGCCCCTCTCCCAACACTTGTACTCCCTCTCCACCCTTCTCCCTCTCTACTTGTGTGAAAGGAAGTTTTTCAAGAAGGTGTGCCTCTTTAAGCAATGTAGGTTCATTTTTTGTGAGATTTCATTTCGTGAGTGTTGAAGCATGTTTCTCCTTATATTGCTAAGGCTATGTGCTAATTTTCATGCTTGATTTTCAGAGGTTAAGGACAAAAAACGAGATTTGGTGAAGAAAGAAAAGAAGACTCACCTCTTCTCTTTTTGGTATTTCTCTTCCTCCTCTTTCTCCTTGTTTGTAGGCTTATGCTTTCTCCTTGTTTGTAGGCTTCTCCAAACTCATCCAATCCCTTTGAAAAGTTGCTTCTCCAAACTCCTCCTTCCTCTAACTAGTTATCTGAAAAAATGGTATGTTTCCTCTTTTTTGGAGGGCCAGTCCACGAAACACGATTCGGGACTTTTCCAAGTAAGAAAGTGCTTCCTCTTTTTCTTTTTTTTTATTTCCATTATTTGCATTGGCCTGTAGCTAATGCCTTAAGCCCTAGCTGCATTGATGGGTGTAGGAACCCTCTCTTTTCCTCTCTTCTCTTATTCCCTCTTCTTCCCCTTTTTTCCTCTTTTCCTCCCTCTTTAAAGCCCCCCCCAGTTTCCCTCATATGCTCATGCAAAAGCATAAGCTTATGCTTTCTCTCTTTTTCTCTTATGCATATTCTTTTCCTTCTCTTATGCTTATGCTCTTTTCCCTTCTTCTTTTTCCCCTCTTTCAATCTCTTTTTTCCTCTTTCTTCTCTTATTTTCCACTCTCCTTCAATCTCTTTTTCTCCTCTTTTCATAAGCATATGTATTTGCCTATGCTTATGCACGAGCATATGCTCATATGCTTATGCATAAGCACAAGCATATGCTTTCTCTCTTTTTCTCTTATGCTCATATGCTCATGCATAAGCATAAGCATATGCTTTCTTTCTTTTTCTCTTATGCTTATGCTCTTTTTCCCTCTTCCTTCTCTTATGCTTATGCTCTTTTCCTCTTCTTTTTCCCCTCTTTCGATCTCTTTTTCCCTCTTCCTTCTCTTCTTTTTCCCCTCTTATGCTTCTCTTTCCCCCTCTTCCTTATCTTATGCTTATGCTCTTTTCCCCTCTTCTTTTTCCCCTCTTTCAATCTCTTTTCCCCTCTTTCAATCTCTTTTTCCCCTCTTTAAATCTCTTTTCCCCTCTTTCAAACATATGCTTTCTCTCTTTTTCTCTTATGCATATGTTTTTTCTTCTCTTATGCTTATGCTTATGCATGAGCATATGTCTCCTTCTCCTTCTCCTTCTCTTTTTCTTCTCTTATTTTTCCCTCTCTTTTTCTCTTCTTTTCATAAGCATATGCCTATGCCTATGCTTATGCTTATGCTTATGCATGAGCATATGCTCATATGCTTATGCATAAGCATAAGCATATGCTTTCTCTCTTTTTCTCTTATGCATATGCTTTCTCTCTTTTTTCTCTTATGCATATTTGGTTCTTTTTTCCCCTCTTTCAATCTCTTTTTCCCTCTTCTTTCTCTTCTTTTCCCCTCTCCTTCTCTTATGCTTCTCCTTCTCTTTTCCTTCTCTTATGCTTCTTCTTCTCTTATGCATATGCTTTCCCTCATATGCTTTCTGTCATTTCATAATTTTCACAAGTGATTAATTGCATGCCCATAATTTCTTGAGTTTGAATTTCATAATTGTCTCAAGTAATTAATTGTCTTTCCGCTTCTTACCCGCTCTTGTTTTTTATTTTTTGTTTTTGTGTTTGTGTCTACATTTGTCCAATCCCCCCAAATTAGACATGGGATCACATCGCATGTCCGACGAGTTCGGAAACCCTCGTAGGAGGAGACATCATGATCTGTACTTGCCAGAGGACTTTGATTCCACTCAAGCGGCACCTCAGGGGCCTACCCCTGTGACTAGCTCGACTCCTCTTGGACATAGCACTGTAACTACCCCTTGGGGAACTCCTTTGCTAGTAGCCCATGGCTCAAGCGACACCTCAAGGGCCTACCCCTAGCTCGACTCCTCTTGGACATAGCACTGTAACTACCCCTTGGGGAACTCCTTTGCTAGTAGCCCATGCCTTTGTTGGGAGTCTCGACGAGTTTATCGCACAGATGACCGATGCGGAGGCAGCGAGATTCTTCTCTTTTCTATCCTAGAGGACCTTAGCAAATCCCTCTCCTACACCGACAGCTAGACCTACTGTCCAGCTGTCCCCTCTAGCCCCTTCGACTGAGGGGTCATGACCTAGGTGTGTCGATCGTAAGGGAAGGGTCACTTATGTTGTGTTGACTCGGGAGATGTAGATGAGTCAGCATAGTCACATCCCTATAGGTCTCCACTTGGGCCCAAGACCCAGTACCAATGAGGTCCCTTGCCCTCTCCTACTCCCACTTCTACTCCTCGCTCTGTAAGTGCTCACAGTAACACCACTCGCTTTGACTCTGCCACTACCATGAGTCCTCCTTACCCGATCGAGGACCTATCCTATGAAATCACGGTTGCTGGAGAGATAATAGAAAATCAAAACAGCTCAGCAGTGATGGCCACCATGAGGCAGTTGATGAGCCACCACTTGAGGAGCCGCATAACTATTGAATGGCGGTACCAAGATGAGGGAAAGAAGCTGAAAGTCATCGATGAATTGAAAAGACAATATCCTAACCCTCCTAATTAGGAGTTTAATTCGGATTACATGAAAGAGCACATGGGAGTTCTCTTGAAGCATCATAGGTCAACCTTGCATACTTCCATCGCAAAGGAGAAGGCTAAACCTAGTTGGGCAGACAAAGCTGACTGGAAGTTTTTCAAGAAGCAATACAGGGACCATACTGAATTGTTCGAGGGTTTGAAGAGGGTTGCGAGGAGACGACTGGACTCCGTAGGTACTTCGCACTTTGGTGCAAGCGGATGGTTGGCATTCGAGGCAACCGTGGTAAGTCTACTTCTTCTCATTTAATGTATTGTTCTATTTGTTTTACTACATATTGCATGCACTTTATCTAACTCTCATAAATTGGGCCCACAACAAGCTACGATGGGTCTCCTTCCTACAGACACAGAGATGAGATGCCCATTTTGTGTAACAACAAAGCCATGGTTTATTGAGCAAGAGGCGCTCGGAGCGACGATCCATTAAAATGAGGTGGCTACTCGCACAGTATAAGTCTACTCCTACTTGTAATCTCACTTTTTAAACTGTTTTATTCTTTAACTTCCAATCTAATTTCCAATTAATATGGTTTCACTCTTAGAATCAAATATCGAACATCCCATCAGTGGAGGTGAGCAGTGATGATGATGGATTAGGCTTACACAGCTTTGATGAGGACCAAGGATCAGGCACAACTCATGAGGGCCAGGGATTATAGGCACAGCTCACGAGGGCCAAGGATCAAGCCAGTGTGATGAGGATGAGGATGAGGAAGAGGACGACGATTCGGATGAGCAGTAGTAGTAGTAGTAGTTTGCATATTCTTTGCCATGTATATGCTTTTGTATGTCGGCTCGTTTGAGAGATTTTGTATCACCCTTTTCGAAAGGGTAATTTTGTAACAAACAATGTTGTATATCTTCGACATGTATATGCTTCTGTCGCTCGGCTCATTTGAGTGATTTTTTATCACCCTTTTCACAAGGGAAATTTTGTAACAAAAAACATTCTTTTGTAATTACTAAAAAAAAACATTAGTGGGGCAAAACAGGGCTTGCTGTGGCCCTATTTAGCCCCACTAATGTTTTTTTAAAGCTTCTATTAATCATCGCTATATAGCGACGTTTACTAGTGTCACTATATAGTGACGTTTACCAGTGTCGCTATATAGTGACAATTACCAGTGTCGCTATATAGCGACACTAATATAGCGATCATTCTTTTTTGACACTAATAGAGATGTAAATGTTGACCTTTGCGCCCGTTTAAAAAAAAAAATTAGTGTAAAAAAGGTCGGTATTTCCATTGGAAAAGGGCCTGTGCCTTGTAGTGGGAGTGACCACTCCCTACAACATAACATAAGGGGGCCTGGAATTCCAAGAGTTTGCATCATGCTAGAGGAGAAAGAAATCCAGAGGTCCTCTCATCATCAAGTGCACTCCAAAATCTACGAATGTCCTCCAAAATGTGGAAGTCTTTTGATTACTATGCTGGAATACTTGCAACTGCCTAATTGGGAGGTCACCTTATTGCGGATGGGATATCTTTTGGAAGATCTTCTCAGAAAAGGATGAAGGACCACTAATATTACTTAAAGAAAGGCTTGCATGGCACACTTCCACTTGCAAGATGATCTAACTGTCGGCTACGAGAAAGAGGTGGAACATCAGAGGATTGGAGATGATGACATGGAAGATCTTGATGGCTCTCAGGATAAAGACGAAGGTGATGCACATATGATTGCAGACGATGACATGGATGATCATCCTGGCTCGTAAGATTACACAAAAAAATCACAGACACATATCTTGGTGCGACCCTTTACTTTTCTTTTACAAGCATTACATTTAACCATAACTTATCAATCTCACAAGCTTTTTTATTTTTTACAGACGGCAGAGGGGAAGGAAGAAGAAATGAGTTCATGTGGATTTGAAGTCAAGAAGGCCACAATATTTCCTTCAAGTTTAATTGATATGGTGATTGCTGGAAAAACTAAAAGTGAAATATTTATGATAATAAAGGATCACCGAAAGACTTTCCTAATATAGAGAGTCAACTACATTGCTTATATGGGAACTCAGAGGATATGATGATGGCGCAACTCACGCTGAAGAATTCTGAAGATTTGTCTAAGCTACAAGATATAGGAAGCAACTTTGATGTTTAGGTTGTGATTGGACAGCAGCCTTAATATCTATCATTTGGTGCAGAAGATATTGAGGGAAAGAGGTTAATGATAAAGTTATAATGGCTGCCCTGAGGTTTGATACAAACTTTATCTTGTCTTAGTATTTATATAGTGATTAAAATCTAATGAGCTAATGTTTGGTTATTTTTTGATGCAGTATAATGATATCTTGGTTTCCTACAAATTTTGCAAAGTGTGTATACATCGTAGATTACCTGCTTTCTACATGGCTCAATAATAATAAAAAGTTGATAGAAGATTTTTGCAGCTGGCTGCAAACTCTCAATATGGACAACGTACGAGTTATCATTTTTTCATATAATGAGACATAAGTGACACTGCAACCTCATATTTACTATTGCAAGATGTAAGATGAAGTCCAATAATAAAGATTCTTCATTGGCCATGCAGAAAACATTGGAGTTTGGTAGCTTTGGACCTACAAGCCAATAAATGCTATCTTGCTAATTCAATGCCAAGATATCATGGCAATGTGTTAGCATAAGTATACTCTTAATGCATTGTAACTTTCGTGGTGCACTTACTCTTAATGCATTGTAACTTTCATGGTATGTATCTTTTGCGATGCACTTATTCATACCCTTGTATGTCATGATAGATAGGTCCACATCAAGGTTAATAAGTGCAATTGAACAAGTCACAAAATATGATGGTGACTTGCAAGAAGCAATGGACTTACAACAATGCAAGGTAGAGCAAAATGATCCATACATCTGTGGGTGGAGAGTGTGGTACAACTGCAAGTTGCTCCTCAATGAAATATTTGATGTGAAGCACAACAAGACAAAGCACCCATAGATGCGCGCACAGACGCGTTTCATGAACTAAAATAAAAAACTTACGGGCGCATCTATTTGTGCGTTTGGAGACCCGCATCTAATTGCACGTCTATATATCAGACTTACGTGCGTATAGACGCGCAGTTAGACGCATAAATAGACGCGCTTATAAATGCATTTATAGACGCACATATAGATGCAAGTCAAACAGACAGACGCGAATATAAACGCGTTTTTAAACGCACGGATAGACGTGCTTTTTTTTTTAATTTTAAATTTTACAGAATACTGTTTATGTTGTGTATGCTATATAGTTACAAGAATCCCATATCCACATTCTGTAATTCAATTCTTACAGCCAACCGCATTTTAATTACAATTCCAAATAAAATATTACAACTCCAAAATGCAATAAAATTGAAAGCTCAAAAAGTGCTTGTATATACATATAGCACGAAGCTAAGCCACGTCATGTGGCTTCAAGTACAAAAAATAAGAGGAGTCTATATACAAGAGGCACGAAGCCAAGCCAATGGCTTTAAGTACAAAAAAGAGTAGCTAGCACTACTTCTACGACTAATCCTTGCTGCCTTCCACGCTCCCTTCTGCGCTCCCTTCTGCGCTCCCTTCTGCGCCTCCTTCCTCGTCTCCTTCCTCGTCGTCTTGTGCATGGGCCTCTAAACAAGGGACAACATATATCAATGTATGAAAAATCAAATCTTTACTTATAATTTTGGCATTATTTAATTACTTTCAAATACCTGGGGGGCCGCTCCAGTAGCTCGGGTATACTGCTCCTCAGTAATCAATCCGTCATCATAGAAGTGCCTCCATGTATCTCCTCTGCGATGGTGGCGGTGGTAGGCTGTCTCCACTGGAGTAGGGTATCTGCCCATGATCTCAAGCTGCATGACCGCGACACACTTTGTGGAGGGATTAGTACAAAGAAACAACCAACCTCCTAATAAACTACATAAGCAATATAATTTGAGATCGATACTTACAAATTGGGCCTCCCATGATTCAACACCCCCTGCTCCAAAATGCGCACTTCCATATTCCTCCATCTGGATCCTCCGTGCCTCCACGTGCTGCAGACTGGGGTCCTCCCTCGCTGACTTCATTGCCTTCTTCCACTCACGCTTGTGAGCGGTGTGGGGTGGGCCCCTTGGAGGTTGACCTGCCTCAAGCCTGGCAAGCTCCGCTAGTGCCTGCCTCTTAAGCGAAGATCTTTTATTGCTAAGTATCGTAACAATCTTTGACTTCCCCCATTTATCTGTGAACTGGCGATTGGGGGGGTTAGGATACCTAGAGCGAACAGTAGCGAGGGTCTCATCAGCCAACCTCTTAATTGGGTGGTCTTTATAGTGGATAAAGCAATCTCTATAATTGTTAGCAATTACAGAGCGCATGAAGGCCATGATGTCCTTCCCCCGCGCATCCATCAAGATGCCTCCTGTCTGAGTGATGTCATAATAAATCGTACCATCACCTAGAGGCACGTCTAAATCATCTGAATCATCCTCCTCCTCACCGCCACATGGCCCAAAGCACTGTGCCATGCATCCGCCACCGCTCTCCCTGCTACTATGCCTGCTACCCTGTCGTGTCGAGCTCGTACGCTGGCCACTCGTAGCTGGGGACTGCACGGGACTACGCTGACCACTCGTAGCTAGAGAACCGAGTCTCGACGGTTGGGGAGTACGTCGACGGCTCGCTGAGATAGAAGGACCTCCTGACAGCATGGGGGAAGGGGCATAAGACGGGATGGCAGAAGGGACATAAGACGGCATGGGGGAAGGGGCATAAGACGGTACGGGGGAAGGGGCATAAGACGGCTGTGCTGACTCCGCTGGGGTGATCTCAGGCAGTGTGGGGTGGCTTGGAGTCTGTAGTGCCGACTCCTGGGGAGTGTTAAGAGTACCCGTCATATACCCGTATAACTCCGCAGGACTAGGAGGGTGCCCTAAAAGATTATATAAGTCCTTCCAAATAGATTCCCGGGGATCAGGTGAGCTAGAAGCGCTTCCTGGCCACATGTTGAACTGGAAAAAAGGAAAAAAATCTATTACTGATGAGCTGAGAAGAAAGGGGAAGAAAAAAGAGGCTTACTGTCAGAGTGCGTCTATAGACCCGTCTGATTTGCGCGTCTATAGACGCGTCTAACAGAGCGTTTAACAGTGTGTTTAACAGTGCGTCTAACAGTGCGTTTAACAGTGCGTCTAATAGTGCGTTTAACAGTGCATCTAACAGTGCGTTTAAAAGTGCATCTAATAGGGCGTCTGTGTGAGCATCTATAGACGCGTCTGTGTGTGTCTGCAACAAGCCAGACGTGCGGTTAGATGCGCCTGTAGATGTGCTTTTAGACGTGCCCCGAGACGCGCCTATAGACGCGCTTCGACAGGCGAGATTTCTAAAAAGTCGAAAAGGACGTTGCGCCCGACACAAAAACGTGACGCTCATACCTAGATCCTACGTTTCCTAGATACGAGAAAGTACAAAATTGGAGAGAGCAAACTTCCAAACAAGAACAACTTCAAAAAGACTTACTTGGATAAAAGTATGGAAGGTTCTTCTTTCTTTTCCAAACTTGCTTCTTCTCCTTGTTCGTCCTCCTCTCCTTTAAGCTTGGAAGTAAGTGTAGGTACGGTCCCTTTCTCTTGAGTGAAAGCTTGAAAGTGTGATATGGGAGGCTCTCTCTTAAGCTTCGAATCTATGGAACTGCTAATAAAGAAGGAAGGAAGCCGCGCGCGAAGTTTAAGTAATCTAAAGAAAAGCAAAGCGAGCGGCGCGCCGAAAAGCAGGTTTAAAAGCCGCGTCTATAGTCGCGTCTATTAGCACGTCTATAGGTGCGTCTAAATACACAGAGTAGACGCGCATTTAGACGCGCCGTTAGACGCGATGTTAGACGTGACTATAGACGCGGCGATAGACGCAACACAGAGTTAAATTAAGCATTTGAAGAAGAGCAAATTTGGTGGGTTGTTTGTTTGTAGGATGTCTCCATCTTCAACAAGTAGCTCCAGTGAGGATGAATCCCTCCCTATCCACCATCGCGAAATGTGGTTGGAGCAAAAAATCAAATGTCTGTGTGATCGATGTCGAGGAAACATGTATCGTGCACGCAGGATTACACTCAATCATATCTCAAAGTATGGAGAATGGGATGTGACCGTAAACAGCGTAAGGGTTTGTAAGTTAAGGTTGATTGAGATACCTATGGGTGTTCATATGTTTGAGTTATGATCCCGTTTTAATTTGATACAGGATGCAGTGCCACACCCGCACATGTTACCCTATGCCCGTCGTGAGGAGGCGAAGCGTCGGCGATATGAGGTGGGATCTTCAGGAGGGACCGTTACGGATGCATGGAATGATGGTGATAGTAGCCCTCCGCCATTACCTCATGAAGCCATGGAGGAGGAGGTGTTTGATAATATGGTGCGGGATTTATATGTCCATCAAGGGAGGGATAATAGCATGGAGCAGGATGATCTTTTTACCGCAGCATCGACTCCACTATTTGAGGGGTGCACATTCTCTGTTCTACGTGCCTCCCTTGAGTTACTAAACTTGCAAACCATCTATGGATGGAGCAATGCAAGTTTGAATGCATTACTCAAGTAAGCTTTAAAGTCGATTTTGCAAACATGGTGAATTATGCTAGTGGGTCAATTACTCGAATGCTTTTCCTCATTTATGGTCTTCACGTGCAGGCTATTGTGTAAAATGCTTCCAAGGGAGAATAAATTACCGACCTCAAGAGATATGGCAAGGCAACATGTGAGGATTAGATTACAAGCGCATCCATGCATGTGTCAACGATTGCGTTTTGTTTCGTGGACTACATAAGGATGCAAGAGAGTGCCCTACTTGTGGAGAGGCAAGATATAGAGCAGATCTCAAAACCTTGGACGTGCCTCGTAAGATATTGCGACATTTTCCCATAATCCCTCGCATCCAACATATGTTCAAGTGCAAATCTATTACAGAGATCATGTCATGGCATTCCTCCCATCGATCAACCGATGGCAAGTGGAGAACTCCCGCGGACTCTCCTGCGTGGAGACGCATGGCCAAGCTTCAAGGAAGAACCTAGGAGCTTGAGACTTGGATTGGGTATGGACGGTGTGAACCCATTTGGTCTCAAAAGCACGTCTTACAGTGTATGGCCAGTGGTATTGGTGAATTACAATCTTCCACCCTCTATGGCTATTAAGAAAGGACATGTCATGCTGTCCCTTCTAATTCCAGGGAAACATAAAGTCAAAAACCCTGATGTTTATTTGGAGCCTTTGATTGATGAGCTAGAGATACTTTGGAGAGGTATCGAGGTGCATGATGTGAGCAGGCCTCCCTCGTCACGAGACTTCAACTGCAAAGCAGTCTTGATGTGGACGATGCATGACTTCCTAGGCTATGGCGAGTGTTCAGGTAAGCATTGCATTTTTTAATTATGAATAGGCAAAGGACGTGGCACCCTAAACCCACCTTCCACTCTTAATTGCATCTATTGTTCAGGTCTCACTACATCGGGTTACCATGCATGTCCTAATTGTGGTCCTTCGCTAGTTGCCACACGGGCAGACGCATTGAATAAGGTCATCTATGAGAATCACCATCGATTTCTCCCACCTGATCATCCTAGATATGTTGCCCCTTGGAATGAAGTCCTCCCACAATCACTCACCGCGGGAGATTGGATGAGAATTTGGGACGGTTCCATGACTCCTCCACCACTTGGCATGAGCCGGTAAGGTTTGTAACTATTGGCTGGAAGTAAAGATTGGCTATATTGGTTGAAAGTAAAGATTGCACACTAACACTTTATTTTGTTTAGATACTCCATCTTTTATCGTTTACCATATTGGTCCCACCTCCAGATCAATCACCTGCTTGATCCCATGCATATCTTCAAGAATGTGGCGTCTACCATTTGGGAGCATTTGAATGGGACACGAGATTCGGCAGGCATAAGGGAGGATCTACGTACCACAGGGCTTGGCCTCAAGAGAGACCAAATGGGCGTGTTTTTTTACCTCGTGCACCGTGGATGTTATCAAAGCTAGAGATGGCGATGGTAAAGCACACTATTACTACAATTCGTACTCCCACTGGATGCATGAGGTGTTTGAAGGGAGCCTTTACAAAGAGCAAGAAAAGAGGTGTAGAGCAATTATATGGCTTGAAATCTCATGATTGGCACAAGATGCTCCAAGTAAGTATTTTATATGCATAATATCTTTTTCCTTTCAAACTTGTGAGTGAATAGCTATAAGCAACTAATCAACCACCTCCTCGTGGGTTCAGTTCATACTACCTACTAGCATTTCACGTAGTGCATCAAAGGACGTGAAAGATTGTATTTACAAGATGGGCGAGCTTGTGAGGTATGTGAGCTCAAAGGAAATAGATCCCACCACTCTTGAGAATGCTCAAGTTATGTCAGTGGAGGCGGTTTGTTTAGTGGAGGAGACATTTCCACGTTCTATTCTCACAAGCCAACTACATCTCATAGTACATTTGGTGGATGAGATTGCTATATGCGGTACTATACATGCACGATGGTTGTTTTTCCTTGAGCGCTTCATGAAGACGTTGAAGGGCTTCGTGAGACAAAATGCAAGACCCGGAGGTAGCATGGCCGAGGGTTGGTTGGTACAAGAGTCACTTGTATATATTTCTGAGTTTCTTGTTGATGTGGATAGCTCTCTCCCACGACTATGGAGAGATGATGAAGACCTAAGGATGACCTCTATTGTGCCTCAAGGAAAAGGACGCAACAAAGTAATAGACACGGAGTTGCATAATAGTATCAACCTCTTTTGCGTGCTTAATAGTGATGTGATGAAAAGATGGGTGACAAGATACGAGGATGCAAAGGCAAGAAGACAAGAAGAAAGGGCCCTCTTTCGTACACACCACGGATCTCGTGTGCCATACCCTCAACATCTAAGAGCACTTCCAAAGGATATTCATGTGGACTGGCTACTTGATGAAATGGAGAAAGCAGAGAAAGACGAGGGGATGCATATCACAATGGAAGAATGGGAGTATGCTAGGGGATGCATGAGCAAGGTCGGTATATAGAATGTTATGCATAAGTTAGGAGCTTTTTATAATCTAGATTGCTTATTTAATTGATTTTTTCTTGGTGTAGTGCACTATGTTCAATGCTATATGGTGTGAGGGCAAGCATTTTCGAACACAACGGATTGATGATAAGAGAAACACACAAGATTGCGGCGTCATTGCTAGCTTTGAGGGAGCCAATGGAGCCATGGATGATTATTGTGGCATAATTCAAGATATCATTATGCTTGACTTTCGACGCTTCTTTGTGTATGTTTTGGATGTAAAGTGGTTTAAGGACGTGGTGGAAAGAGGCCCTAATGCAACAATCAAACGCCATGCAAGTGGCTTTGTAACTATTGACTCCACAAAGTTTTGGCAAAGTAGTTGGAAGGACACACTAGTACTACCGCAACTATGTGAACAGGTACTGTGCACACACATAAAAATACTCGCTTTTAAATATTTGATGCAAGAAAAGTAACATGATTGTATTTGTGTTTGAATTAGGTTGTCTATCAACCAATGGTGGATAATAATAGATGGTGGCATGTCATACCTATTATGCCACGTTCCAAAGTGATGTATAGTACATTTACTAATATGGAGCGTATGGAGGATGATCATGGCCATGGACGTGATGATGACCGTGATACAAGAGAGGAGGATGATCATGAGATAGGAGATATAGATATTGAGGCCATTACCCGTGAGGACGAGCCTACCATTGGAGATGCTGATTTTGATGAGCACATGAGTGGCACAAGTAGTAGTGGGTTGAATGTATTTGTAGATCTAAACACTTGTTTGGATTTTGAAGTAGATAGTTTGGCAAGGGTTGATCTCATTGAGGATGAGATTGAACCGTAGCCCCATAATTGATATTGGCAAAACTATTTTACATATTGTCTCATTCTCCTCATCTCACTTAATTCTTGTATATGTGGGCTTGCAAAAAATTATGTGCTTTGGTAATCATGGGCAATGTTTGGAAAGCAATGATGTACACCAAAATCTCACTTTCTGTATTCTCTAGAGCGCATCTATTTACGCGTCTAAATGCACGTCTGATTCTCAGTGTAAACGCGCAAATAAACGCACAAATAGATGCGCTAATAAACGGGATGTTAGATGGGCCCGTATTTTCTCAGGTCAAACGCGCAAATAGATGCGGTGATTTACGCGCAAATAGACGAGCATTTAGACGCACATTTAGACGCGCCCGTAATTTCTCTACTAAAGCAACGCCTATAGACGCGCCCGCTATTTTGCGCGTCTACCAAGCGCGTCTATAGTTGCTTTGTGTTGTTGTGAAGGGCTCACAATCCTCAATGTCTACATACTCCGATGCAAAACTATATACATTTTTGGCTCATACCGTTCGATTCATAATTGCTCAATCTCCAATTAAAGTAATTGAGGCACCCAAGTCTGCATCAAAGACTCTCAAGGAAGTAGAGACTCAATATACTCCCAATGCATCACAGCCTTTCACTACTACACACGGATCCTATTGCGATGTTTATGTACCGACGTTTAGTGCCCGCTTAGCGTTAATCATCGGTATGAAAAGCGGGTTTCCTAAATCGTCGCTATATAGCGACTCTTGCTAAAAGTTGCTATATAGCGACTATTATAAAGGTCGCTATATAGCGACTTTTCGATGTCGCTATATAGCGACACTGATATACAATTTTATAGCGACGTTTTTCCAAAGAGGTTTTTTTTCTATATAGGCCTCAAAAGTTAGTTTTCTCCAATGACAAATTTTTTTAAATTTTCATACATGTTTGAGCTCATAGAGAATAAAAAAATGAGAGCATGTACATCAAGCCTTTGAAGCTCATATATTCATGTCCAAGTTTGAGATGAGAAAAATCAAATAAGAGCATTTACATCAACTATTTCATCTTGAGCCAAGTCTAAGGCACCAAACAAGTCTATCTCCAACTCTATACCGAGTTGATCTCCTATATCATCATCGTACTCTAGCATCGTACATTCACCTAAAAGTATTTGATCATCTTCTTCAATAAAGTGTGGTGATTCTTGATGATTGTTGTCTTTTTCCTCAATATCGTGATCTCCATCCTTCTCCCGTGCGATGTCATTATGCGCATCTTCCTCTTGGCTCATATGGTGATCTACATCTTCTTCGCTAGATTCATCAATTGGATCCGGCATTGGTAGTGGCATCTCCATATCCACATCTCGATCTTCAAAAATTTGCTTACTTCGTGGTGCAACTTGGATCACGTACCACCATCTTGGATCAGAACGATCCGGATGAAAAACCACCTATGTTGAAGATGGATGCCAAATGTCGTCAAGTATATATATGAAATTATGCTCAAGTACATGTATCAATGGACTTTAAAAATGAAAGCTTTGACTAATTAAATCATTAGTATGCACCTGCTCACAGTGCTCGGGAAGAACAAAAGTATCACTTTCATCAGTCCAATGTTTGGTGGAGTCTATTGCAAAGAGACCGCTACTATCTTTTCTCACTGTTGCATGGGGACCGTTGTAAGTAGTTCTAAACCATTTTACATCAAGAATGAAAATAGTAAATCGTCTAAAATCAATTTCATAGATGTCGCATATGGTTCCACAATAATCCAACTATGAGGAGAGAAGATTGGTATCCGAAGCACTTGCTCGGCTATCTTGTGTGAAGTTAGCCATGACTCCACAATCATACGTGACTCTCTCTAAATTGACGCATTCCACGCGAAAATGTCGTCCATATGACCATAATGCACTGTACTTTTTGTACTGTAAAAGAGCATCATTAAAACAATGAAGATGCATCTATTTTATAGCATATATTGCCACAAATAATTACTTAATTACGTCAAGAGGTAAGAAACCTACATGCACCATACATCCAGATGATAACTCTCGCTCACGCTCGTTTATTGTCTCTCCATCACGTTCGGCTTTACGTAGAGCCAGTTGTAGCCAATCAAGTGACATGTGAGTAGGGAGAAGAGCCAGATCCCGTGGATATGGTTGTGATCACTATCAGAATCATGAGCATCAGCATGTAGATTCCAAATCCAAGTGGTACTACTGGGACCCTTAGCTAAAGTTCTCGAGAAATGTCCAGGTTGAGCCCATTTTTCGAAAGAAGTTCTCACGGGATCCTTTTCCACCATAATCTTGACTTCTGGTTCCGGTGAACGAATAGTCATTACTCTGAATCTTGTCCTTGCGTTTATTCTTTCTGCTTTGGCCACTTCATATCTCTCAATCCACTTCTGCATCTCAGGGCTATTGAGGATACAAAACTTATTGAATTTCTCCATTTGCTCTTTGCTCATCTTTCTTTCAATCCCTTTTCCTTTGGGAACCTCGCCAACGATGCGATCATCATCCTTGTTGTGCCAAGCTTGCGGCATATCGGGATCCGTGGATGCAAGAAACTCTGTGATATATACTAATGACTCTTGCACAAGCCATCCCTTTGCCATGCTTGCTTCTAGTCTTGCTCTTTGTCTTACAAATCCCTTTAAAGTTTTCATAAACCGCTCAAGAAAAAACGTCCATCGACTATGAACGGTACCTGCTATAGCCACCTCATCAACTATGTGCATAAGCAAGTGGACTTGAGTTGTCATAATGCTCGAGGGAAAGTGCTTCTCAAGCAAGCATACGGCTTCGATGGATTCCACCCTAGCCTTCTCGATGCTCCATATAGAGATCTCTTTTTGAGATATCCACCTATTTCACATGTCCATGCATATGTAAGATATTTGAGATATCCACCTATTTCACATGTCCATGAAGAAAATACATAATGCGATTTGATAGTAAGCATACCTCACAATACCATTGATCTTGAATATAGCATTTCTAACATCTTCTTGTAAGAACCCTTTTATTGTAATTGGGAGGATGAACTATCAAAGCAACAATGAAGTCATGTCAACAATATAACATAATAATAATTACGCTAACGCATCACGATTATCAGTACACTAATTCTACTTAGAATACCTGTAAGACCTTGTGCCAATCATGGGACTTGAGCCCACTAAGCTTATTGTCCTTTGAAAATGCTCCTTTCAAGCAACGCATGTACCCTGTCAGTGTTTGAAAAGAGGCAATGTCTGCCTTGACTGCTGCCTCCTCCCTCGTAGAGAGGATCCACGTTGCTTTCGGGAGGATAAATTTTCCCGAAGCAAGCACTTGGGACCACAAACGAGACATCCTATTCATAGCACGCAAGTCTTCTCGCACTCCTCTCAAGTCCTTGGAACCAACCAAGTGTGCCCAAATAGTAGCCCCCACATTCTTGAAGATATGCATGGGATCCAAGAGATGATTGATTTGTCACTGACCCCAATAAGGAAGCTCATGAAAGATCGATAGCCTCTTCATACCAGGAGGAGGTTCCTCTCCATTCACCCTCCAAGCTTGAATCCAGTCACTTGCCTTCAAATATGATGGTGGTGGATCAAGCTGACCTCCACGTGCGAGATGGTCGAGCGGAAGGTATCGAGCATGACCTTCATAAACATTTTTCCTCATATGTTTGGAGTAGCATGCAAGCGATTTCAGAGCCAGTCCACAAACAGGACAAGCATGGTACCCACTTATAACAAGTCCTGCACGCGTGCATGAATGTGTTAGTACAAGACATGCATGTGAAAGAGAGTCATTAAAAAAGCATAATCCCTCATTGTACATGTAAAGACACAACCATGTACCTGTGCACTCTCCATATCCTCGGTAGTCATGCATGGTCCACATCAAGATACCCCTGACCAAAATATCATTGGTATGTCTAGGAGCTCTGGAAATATCAAAGACCTGCACTCCTCTCCATAATATCTGTAACTCCTCTATCAAAGGTGCCATGTACACGTCCATGTTTTTTGCCTTGTACTTTCCTGGCACAAGTAGTGCAAGCATGAGGTGTCCCTTTTTTATTGTTAGCCATGGTGGGATATTGTAATTCACCACGACTATGGGCCATGTCGACCAAGATGTCGAGCATAACCTGAAAGGATTCACGCCGTCCATGGCTAGCCCAAGATGTAAGTTGCGTGGCTCGCTCGCAAAGTCCGGCCATTAATTATCTATGTGCTTCCAAGCTACACAATCTGCGGGAATTCTCAATGTGTCATCAGTGGACCGATGAGATGCATGCCATGTCATCAGCTCCGCTATGGATTTGCATCGGAACATGTGTTGTATTCTTGCAATGATGGGAAAGTGTCTCAAGACCTTTACCGGTATCCGCTCACCCTACAAGTCATCTCTATATCGTTGTTCCCCACACTTTGGACAACTAGCCAAATCTCCATGCTTACGATGAAAGAGAATACAATCATTACGGCAAGCATGGATGGTATCATAATCCATACCCACCATTGTTAGCATCTTTTTCGCTTCATCTCTTGATGCGGGCATGGTATTTGGTGCAGGCAACATCTTCTGGAGCAACCTATGACAAAGACACTATCCAATAATGATTCTCAAAACAAACAATATCCAAATAATGAGTCAAATCAATGCAAGAGCTAATCTCATTAAGGCCGAGACACTTGTATCCGACCACCCATACTTTACTTGTAGCTTCAAGATTGAGAGACAAGCACGTAGTTTAGACATCCTAGCACCCTCGTACAATTGTGTTGATTGCAACTCTCGCATTTTGACCTCAAACTCTGACATCACATGTACGTGGGATGTAGTGCCCCTAAAAATGGAATCCATCATGTCGACCATACCCTCGTCATCATCCGGGAGACTATAGTCTTGCTGAAAGTGAGAAGGTATATGCGTACCCTCGTCACCCTCCTCATCCTGTTTTAAGATTTCGTGTAAATATAAGATCTTCTATTTCCTGGTATTATACAATAAGACTGCAAACTTAAATAGCTTTGACTTACCGATAGTCCATCAACATGTGCAACACCAACGGTGGGTACTGGTTCCAGCTTCTCCCCATACATCCGCAAGTGGCGCATGATAATACGACGTTGATGTCGTACTTCTCGCTTGCAATGAGTGCAATGATAGTATAACCTCTCCCTAAGCCACTTCGTGCTCCCGGGCGTTGGCGCATCATCGGACGAGCTTCCACTTGTCCCTTCCATCTACACTTATAAAATCACAACATAAGCATGAAGAAGAGATATTAACAGTTATAAAATAGCATATATGAGCTTCTTTTCACGCTACAACAAAAAGTGACTGTAAGCGTCGCTATATAGCGAGCTTTTTGCTCTGTTCCATCACTATATAGCGACGTTTTTTAATTAAAAACGTCGCTATATAGCGACGAATAAGCGTCGCTATATAGCGATGCTGTGGGTTAAAACCCGAAACTCTCGTCGTGCGGCGTTTTCTTTATACTATTCTCTAATCTCTCAAGATAGCAAGCCAATATCTCCTCCCACTTATTTTCGATGACCTCCCACCTATTTCAAGCAACCTCCCACTCTATTTTCCACTCCTCACCCTTCTCCTAGCTCTTGTACTCCCTCTCTACCCTTTTTCCTCTTTGGTTTCTTGAAAGGAAGTTCTTCAAGAGGTGAGTTTGTTTCAACAATGTAGGTTGTTTGTTTGTTAGCTTTAGTTTTGTGAGTGCTTCTCCTTGTATTGCTAAACCTATAAACTAGTTTTCATGCTTGTTTTCAAAGGATTGAATCAAAAAATGAGATTTCAAGAAAGAAAGAAGACTCACCTCTTTTTTTTGTATTTCTCTTCCTTCTCTTTCTCCTTGTCTCCTCAATCTCCTCCTTTCCTTGTCTCCTCAATCTCCTCCTTTCAAGAAGTTGCTTTTGTAATCTCCTCCTTCCTCTAACATCTTATTTGAAAAAATGGGTTGTTTTCTCTCTTTTGTAGGGCCAGTCCACAACAACGAGCGGGACGTACTATTTCAGGTAAGTGCTTTCTCTTTTTTCCATTTATTATTTTTGTTATTTGCATTGGCCTGCAGCTAGCGCCTTAAGCGCTAGCTGAAGCGCTAGCTGCAGTGATGGGCGTAGGAACCCTCTCTTCCCCTCAAACTCTTTCCTTCTTCCCCCTTCTCTTATTCTCTTTTTTCCCCCTTCTCTTTTTTCCCCGTTCTCTTATTCTCTCTTTCCCCCTTCTCTCTTTTCCCCTTCTCTCTTTCCTTTCCCTCTTATTCTCTATTTCCTCCCAAGCTCATGCATAAGCATAAGCATGAGCTTATGCTCATGCTTATGCTTCTCTCTTCCCCCCTTCTCTATTTCCTCTAACTCTTATTCTCTATTTCCGCATAAGCTCATGCATAAGCATAAACATGAGCTTATGCTTATGCTTATGCTTAAGCATAAGCATAAGCATAAGCTCATGTTTATGCTTATGCATGAGCTTATGCGCATAAGCATAAGCATAAGCATAAGCTCATGCTTATGCTTATGCATGAGCATGAGCTTATGCTCATGCTTATGCTTCTCTCTTTCCCCCTTCTCTATTTCCTCTAACTCTTATTCTCTATTTCCGCATAAGCTCATGCATAAGCATAAGCATGAGCTTATGCTTAAGCATATGCATGAGCATGAGCTTATGCTCATGCTTATGCTTCTCTCTTTCCCCCTTCTCTATTTCCTCTAACTCTTATTCTCTATTTCTGCATAAGCTCATGCATAAGCATAAGCATGAGCCTATGCTTATGCTTATGCTTAAGCATAAGCATAAGCATAAGCTCATGCTTATGCTCATGCTTATGCTTCTCTCTTTCCCCCTTCTCTATTTCCTCTAACTCTTATTCTGTATTTCCGCATAAGCTCATGCATAAGCATAAGCATGAGCTCATGCTTATGCTGATGCATGAGCATGAGCTTATGCTCATGCTTATGCTTCTCTCTTTCCCCCTTCTCTATTTCCTCTAACTCTTATTCTGTATTTCCGCATAAGCTCATGCATAAGCATAAGCATAAGCTCATGCTTATGCTTATGCATGAGCATGAGCTTATGCTCATGCTTATGCTTCTCTCTTTCCCCTTTCTCTATTTCCTCTAACTCTTATTCTCTATTTCCGCATAAGCTCATGCATAAGCAGCTTATGCTTATGCTTATGCTTAAGCATAAGCATAAGCTCATGCTTATGCTTATGCATGAGCATGAGCTTATGCTTCTCTCTTTCCCCCTTCTCTATTTCCTCTAACTCTTATTCTCTATTTCCACATAAGCTCATGCATAAGCATAAGCATAAGCTCATGCTTATGCTTCTCTCTTTCTCCCTTCTCTATTTACTCTAACTCTTATTCTCTATTTCCGCATAAGCTCATGCATAAGCATAAGCATGAGCTTATGCTTATGCTTATGCTTAAGCATAAGCATTAGCATGAGCTCATGCTTATGCTTATGCATGAGCATGAGCTTATGCTCATGCTTATGCTTCTCTCTTTCCCCCTTCTCTATTTCCTCGAACTCTTATTCTCTATTTTCGCATAAGCTCATGCATAATCATGCTTATGCTTATGCATGAGCATGAGCTTATGCTCATGCTTATGCTTCTCTCTTTCCCCCTTCTCTATTTTCTCTAACTCTTATTCTCTATTTTCGCATAAGCATAAGCATGAGCTTATGCTCATGCTTATGCTTAAGCATAAGCATAAGCATAAGCTCATGCTTATGCTTATGCATGAGCATGAGCTTATGCTCATGCTTATGCTTCTCTCGTTCCCCCTTCTCTTATTCTCTATTTCCTCTAACTCTTATTCTCTATTTCCGCATAAGCATAAGCATGAGCTTATGCTTAAGCTTATGCTTAAGCATAAGCATGAGCATGAGCTTATGCTCATGCTTATGCTTCTCTCTTTCCCCCTTCTCTTATTCTCTATTTCCGCATAAGCTCATCCTCTAACTCTTATTCTCTATTTATGCTTATGCTTATGCATGAGCATGAGCTGATGCGGCATAAGCATGAGCTTTTCCCCCTTCTCTTTTCCCTCTAAAATCCTCTTCTTTCCCTCTTTCCTTTCCCTCTTCTTCCTCTTCTCCTCCCCCTTCTCTTTTCCCTCTTTCCTTTCCCTCTTCTTCCTCTTCTTCTCCCCCTTCTCTTTTCCCTCTTCTCTCCCTCTTCTTCAGATTCCTCTTGCTCTTCTTCCTCTTCCTCTTCCTCTTCTTCCTCTTCTTTCCCTCTTTGCCTATGCCTATGCTTATGTTTGTTTTTTTGTTTTTTGTTTTCGTGTTTGTGTCTATGTTAGACATGGGATCACGTCGCTCATCCGATGAGTACGGACAGCCTCACAGGAGAAGAGCTCATGATCTTTATGCTTCAGAGGACTTTGATTCCTCTCAAGCGACTACCCCGAGGACTACCCCTGGTCTGACTCCTCTCGGACCTAGCACTACAACTACCCCTAGTCCGACTCTCTTCCACGTAGCACTGTGACTACCCCTCGGGGAACTCCTTTGCTAGCCGCGCATGGCTTTGTCGGGAGTCCCGATGAGTTTGTAGCACAGATGAGCAATGAGGAGGCAGCAAGATTCTTCTCTCTGCTATCTCAGAGGACCTCAGCAATTCCCTCCCCTACACCGATGGGTGGACGTACTGCCTAGCCGTCCCCTCGTGCCCCTTCGACCACGGGGTCATCACCTGCGCATGCCTCTCGTAAGGGAAGGAAGAGTAGGAAGGGTGGCTCATGTTGTGCTGACTCAAGAGATGTAGACGAGTCAGCACACTCACGTACCTACAGGTCTCCACTTGGCCCGGAGACATAGTATCAGTCAGGTCCCTTTCCCTCTCCTACTCCCACTGCTACTCCTCGCTCCAGAAGCGCTCGCGCAGCTTCCACTCCTTCTGACTCTGCTATCGTCAGTCCTCCTTACTCATCAGGGGATCTCTCCTATCAAATCATAGCTAGCAGAGAGATAATAGAAGATAGAAAGGGCAAAGTAATGATGGCCACCATGAGGAGGTTGATGAGTCATCACTTCAAGAGCGGCATTGCTACTGATTGGCGGTATTAAGATGGCCAAAAGAAGCAAGCGGTCATCGATGAGTTAAAACAAAGATACCCTAACCCAACAAATGTGGAGTTTAATGAGGATTATATGCGAGAGCGCATGTGTTTGGTCTTGAAGCATCGTAGATCAACCTTGCGTACTTCCACCACAAAGGGGTTGGCTAAACCCAGCTGGGCAGACAAAGCTGATTGGAAGTACTTCAAGAAGCAAAATAGGGACCATCCCGAATTGTTCGAGGGTCAGAGGAGGGCTGCAAAGAGACGGTTGGACGTCGTAGGTACTTCGCACTTTGGTGCAGGCGGACGGTATGCATTCGAGGCAACCGTGGTGAGTCTACTTCTTCTCACTTAATGTATTGTTCTATTTGTTTTACTACATATTACATGCACTTTAGCTAACTCTAACTCTCGTAAATTGGATCCACAGCAAGCTGCAATGGGTCGTCTTTCTACAGATGCAGAGACGCAATGCGCATTTCGGATAGGAACAAAGCCGTGGTTCATTGAGCAAGAGGCAATGGGAGCGACGGTCAATTGGGGTGAGGTGGCTACTCGCACGGTATAAGTTTACTCCTACTTGTAATCTCACTTTTTAATTTAAGTTCCAATCTAATTTTCGATTTATATGGTTCACTCCTAGGGTCAAAGCTCAAGTGTCCCATCATCAGAGGCGAGCGATCAACAGGGCCAAGGATCAGATGCACGTGACGAGGATGAGGGAGAAGACGCAGCTGACAAGGACCAAGGAACAGGCCAACAAGACGAGGGTGATTCGGATTCAGATGAGTAGTAGTGGTAGTAGCATTTTCTTCGCCCTGTATGTCATTTTGTATATCCACTCATTTGAGCAATTTTGTATCGCCCTTTCGAAAGGGTAATTTTGTTACAAACAATGTTGTATATGTCCGACATGTATATGCTTTTGTTGCTCATCATTTCACAAGAGCGATTTTGTATCACCCTTTTCGCAAGGGAAATTTTGTTACAAAAAAACTTTGTTTTATAATTACCAAAAAAAAAAGGATTAGTGGGGCTAAATAGGGCCATAGCAAGACCTGTTTAGCCCCACTAACCCTTTTTCTTTAGTTCTATTAATCGTCGCTATATAGCGAGTTTACCAATGTCGCTATATAGCGACGATTGACAATGTCGCTATATAGCGACGTTTTCATCGTCGCTATATAGTGACGTTTACCAGTGTCGCTATATAGCGATGCTTTATAGCAACGGTCCTTTTTTTACGCTTTTAGCGACTCTTATAGTGACGTTTGCACCCGTGGAAAAAAAAATTTAATGTAAAAAACGTTGGTATTTTCATCGGAAAATGGCCTATGCCTTGTAGTGTTTAAAGGAGTCTACTCCCAAAGCATCACAATCGAGTCCAGTCATCGCAAAAGTAGAGATTCAACACACAGTATAAACCCAAAGCATAAGAAGGGAGTTCACTTGCAGAAGTAGAGACTCAATCTACAGCCAAATAATCACACCATTTTGGGGAGTCTACGCACCCAAAGCATCCCAGCAAAGTCCACGAGTGGAAGTAGAGACTCATTCTACCCCGTAGGCATTACACCCTCCCGAGAAGTCTATGCCCAAGGAATCACCATCTACCCCACACTCAAAAGCAAAGATTCAATATATGCCTAGAGAATCACAACCTCCACTGGATTCTATGCCTAAACCATCACAACCGAGTCCATGCTTGGAACTCTATGCCCAAAGAAAGAGTCCATCCATATATGCCTAAAGCATCAAAGCCTTGAGAGTTAGAGTCTACTTCCAAATCATCACAACGGAGTCCAAAGCAACCATCAGAATCCACTTCATTGTGAAGCTTTATGATGGGGCTTAGCATGTACATGAGTTATTTTTTGAAGTAGAAAAAACTTTATTGGCAATTGATGCATGTAAAAGTTCAAATTAAGCGCAAAACTTTGTATTTGTGAATTTGTTGCTCATAATGTTATTTTGGTTGATTTTATTAAATGTGAATACATAATGGGCATTTATCATGGATACATATTAAATGTGTGACTTGTTTTCCTACTCACAATGTTATTTTGGTTGATTTTATTAAATATGTGAATACATAAGGGGCATTCTCTCATGAATACATAAGGGACATTTATCATGGATACACTTGATGAGAATTTGTGACTCAAAATAATAAGATTACTCAAATCATGCTATAGGGTCAAAGTTTATACCATTATAGAGTCATAAGAGCCACACTGCATGAGAATTTGCTACTCAAAAATAAATTGTATTAGAAATTCTAATATGATCTGCTCAGCTCTACCAAGCTTGTTGCAGAGAATACAGAATAAGATTAACGACTATTACAGGCCACATAGGTCAAGACCACACTAGAAGATCTCATCATTAGTATCTCTTATCTTCTCCAACAACCAAATCTTCCATGGAGTCCAAGTCCGTATCCTCAACATAATTACAATGAAGGAATAAATTCAAGTAGTCACAGATTGTTCCTTTATAATCTCTTTGGGAGGTCCTTAATGTTCTTTCAGCATCTGCATCAAATCATCCATACCGAGTGCTGCGATAACGTAGGTTGCTTAAGAAGTCTAAGAAATCTTGTCGTGCTTTTATAATACATTATAAAGTCTTTCACTCTCTGCTATCTTATAAGCCTCCTCCCTCTCTATCTGCCTTTGTGCATCGAATTCCTCTCTCTCCATTCATGTCAGTAGAGTGCCTTGTCAAATTCTTATGTCTCTCCTTGCTCCTTGGTCAGCAATCCATTCTTTGAGACTATCGATTCCAGCAACGATGCCAAGGACATCCATGGTGAGTGGGGAGATGATAAATTAAGAGTGATGAAAGAAGAATGTGCTTCTAGAAGGACTAGGATGGATGAAATAAGGGAGTGTAATAATTATATTATTCTTGTCTTGAATCACTTTATTTCATAGATTTAAATGTAAATTTATTTAATCGGTTTCAATTTATTTGAAGTCTAACTTATTATATACAATAAATGTCTCATGATGAGAATCTAATAATTATATCATTCTTGTGTTCCATCACTTTATTTTACAGATTTCAATGTACTCAAAATCTATCGTCTCACATGTCTCGCATTATGGTCTTGCATGTGCAAGTCTAACTTATTATATAAAATAAATATCTCATGATGAGAATCTAATAGTTATATCATTCTTGTGTTCCATCACTTTATTTTATAGATTTCAATGTACTCAAAACCTATCGTCTCACATGTCTCGCTTTACGGTCTTGTATCTGTTACCTCACAAATCTAGTCATCTCAGCCTCTCCCAATTCTTTATTTCAAATCTTTCATCTCACATTATGGGTTTGCAATTCTATAAATCCCTCTCTAGCCGTTCGTCTTCTACATCTCGCCCACAACTTAACAGCCAAAAACTTCTTCTACTTTGCTCTCATTACCTTCCTCCTCTCCTCAAGCTTACTCCTTCCATCTTGCCAGTAGCCTTATAGCAAAACACTTCTATTACTTTGCTCTCATTACCTTCCTCCTCTCCTCAAGCTTACTCCTTCCATCTTGCCTCAGCCTTACAACCAAACACTTCGTCCACTTTGCTCTCATTACCTTCCTCCTCTCCTCAAGCTTACTCCTTCAATCTTGCCCGTAGCCCTACTCTGGAACTCAAGTCTACTCCCATTATCATTCTTGCACTCATCTCATAGCCTTACTCTCAAAATCTTCTTCCATCTCGTCCTGCTCCCACACTATGTCTTCTTCCTATGGTCCATATTCCCGTAGCTTAAAGCTCCATGGATCTTTTTGAAGTCATTGATTCTGTGGAGCAATCCATTAGCACCAACAAAGAATGGATTGCTAAGAACGAGGCGAAGAGGGAGAAGAGAAAGAGACAACGAGCTTCATTAACCCAAGACAAAAAGGATGAGTTTGCTACTCTAAAGCACCTACAGGAGGAGAGAGAAAAAATAAGTAGATCTACTAGTGAAATAGATAGATTACATTCATATAGGAGATAGCTAACAGACTTTCTAAGTGAGGTTACTTCACGTGTGGCTCGTTATGGGAGCTTTCCACCCTAAGAAGTGCAAGCCATACAGAATCAACAAAGTGCTATATAGGAGAAAATTTATAATTCCTTACTTCTCTTCTATAGTTTTAACTATATTGATGATGATGAGATGAACTCAGCCCTTGAATGGGTCGAATCTAGGATATCAAGAGTTAATATTAATGCCTTCCAGTGAGAGGCTTATTGTAACTTTTGGTGTTTGTTAACACCTTTATAAATATTGTGAGATTTTTCTTAATACTATAACTTTTGAAGGTGTTTGTTAACACCATTATAAATATTAAAGAGTTTACAACTGCCGAATCTTATTTTTTGGTGTAACTTATCTATGTCATGTTAAATTTTATAATTTTGGTTTCATCTCCTTTAAAAATCTCTAAAAAATTGCTTGTTTTTATGTTTTCATATGCGCTTTGAAGCTTGGGTTTTTTCTTAAATTTTAACTAGAAACTAGTCCAAAAGTATATGTAAAAATGAATTTGTACATTGACAAGTCCAAAATTAATGAAATAAGTGTTATAGATCTTCTTCCTTTTGTGTAAAGGTGGCAGTGGGGTTGTGCATGGACATTCCTTGTCAGGCCGTTGTATAAGGTGTTGAAGGCTCACTTGAACCTTTTATGCTTGTCTACAAGCTTTGAGCATTGATGTTTCCAACTTAGAACTTCTTGAGTTCACAACTCTTATGATGCCTTTTGTTGGTGCTCCTATGGCCTATTGTGCTAGCTTTTATGATTGTCTCTCAAAACTTTTCTTTGAGTGCTTACACTAGCTTTTGGCTATGGGCTATGCATAGTTCCTCTATTCCTTCAAGAGTTGGTTGTATGAGTTGTTAAAAGTGGTAGTGAGCTGAACATGTCCCTTATAGCTAGTTGTCTAGACTTATTGCAATTTGAATATCTCAAAGGCCTTGTTGATGCATGCTTGATGTAAGGTTAATATGACCTCAAATAAATTACCTTACAAGCTCTCTATGATTACTCTTTTCTATTTTTTTCTTTAAAATTATAAGGCTATTTTGAAATAGGCTCTTAGATCCTTGTTGTGAACTATCACTAATGGCCTAGTATTATACATTTGCATAGCCAATGGGACTTTCCAAGTGCCTGTACTTGGCCATGAAATCTTTGTGTTTTTTTTAAAATAGGGTTATCTTCTAGGAATGGTGTTGCTAGCCTTATGTTGGCCTCATGCGCTGCTAGCACTTATTGCTTATGAGCATTCAAACTACTGTATGTGTGCCTCCTCTTATATGCCTTATTTACCTAGAAGTATATTGAATTGAGCTTAGAGGCTTGCTCATAGTTGGAATGTCCTTCCTCTTTCCTCCCATCCATAATCCTTATATGATCAACGTAAGAGCGCGAGATTTGGTTTGCGAAATCCCTAATCCAAGTTTCCATTTCTTTTGTGGTTGATCCAAAACATTGGATATAGTTTTTGGTTTTTCTGTATTGATGCGTGAATGAATTAAGACCTTCTTATGACCTAGTTTAAAGGAGGCAAGGATTTTTATCTTATTCAGGAGGTGCAAAGGGAAGCTTATGTGATAGAGGGCATATGACATACACCCAACAATATCTTATGTATTCATGATGAAAGTCAACTAATACAATAAGCCATTTATGTTGTGGGTCTATGCATAACCCCATATGTCTATATGTATCAAACCAAAGTAGCATGGTTTGCAAACCATTCGAAGAAACTTAAGTTATATATAATTTCTTGATTGCATCAAACTTTTAAGTTGACATGACCATACTTCTTGTGCCATATATTGCAAAAAGTGGCACCCGTTGATGTTAATCTGACATGGCATGTAAGTCTGACACTGAAGGTGACACCTTGAATAAGTGTTAAAACTTTGTTTAACGGCTTCTCCCACTAGCTAATATCCTTTGGATTTTTTTTTGACTGAGTATTCACCTTCATCAAAGATGACTATATAGTTATATTTCATCATTTGTCCAACTGACAAAAGATTCCTACTAAGTTTTGGAACATAAAGTATATCTTTCACCAATCCTTTCATACTAATAAAATTATTCATAGGGACTATACCTTTCCCTTGAACTAGACCTGCTGTGTTATCATAATGTTCTTTGATCCTTCCAATGGTTTTTTTTTCTAAAGCATTCATTCACGTTAGAAGATACAACACTATTCATGTAACATGGGTAACAGCTTTTTCCCTTGGAATCACAATCAAAATCAAGCTACACTATGTCGAGTTCATTGGTATAATGCTTGTGACTTTGATATAATCCACCACAATGATTTTCTCTTCCATGAAAATTCCCTCTATTGCTACTAGATTGACCTCCTTGGTAATGCTGCTTCCTATGGTAATTATCTCTTGCATAATGTCCACACTTGTGACTCAAATATATTGAATGTTTGACATGTTGGTGGAAACATTGACCTTCTTGGTCAGGTGGTAGTCTCTTGCATAATTTCCAGACTTGTGACATCAACTGCATTGAATGTTCAACACATGGTGGATACATTCCCTATTTCTTAAAAGTTCACTCCATTGGAACAATTTTCTCTTGGATGCTAATCTTACTTTTGATGCTATTGTGGATGTTGATTTTGATTTTGATCTCCAGTTCTCTAAGATGCTCTACATCTACCTTTGCCTCTATTTGAGGTTATGAATGCTTGCTCATTAGATTGGGCTTTCCTTGCCTAACTGGCCTAAGTCTTTAGCTCCTCACCAAGTAACACAAGTTGTATCTCTTCAATTGATGGAACTTGCCTTTGAATGGCAATACTTTGGACTAAATTCTTATCTCCTTCACTGAGTCCATTGAGGATGACTCGAATCGTATTGGTCAGATTCGTACTCTCTCTTGCTACTACAGCAAGTTGATTATTGTAGTCTCTCATCCTAATTACATAAGCATGACCAAATTCATTACTCTTGTGGAAACTTTGATTGATTTATTCTCTGAGTGGAAGAATTCTTGAGGTGTTATTGGACTAAAAAAGACTTGAGAACATATCCCATGCTTCCTTTAATGTCTTGACCATTTTGAGTTATCTAAGCATGACATTTCAAGCATTCTTCTTGATCAAGTGATATGCTTACTGGTCTTTCTTATCCCATTCTTCTTGTGCTTGAGCAATGGCAAGATTTCTTATGGGGTGGCTAGATGCTCTAGGTGTAGAGCCATCCACATACTCCTACTACATCTTGTAATTATGCAAGTATGGTCTCTCCATTTGATACTCCCATGTACCATAATTTGAGTTTTCTAGCTTAGTAGATGCCTCGAAATTGAGGTTGCTAAATGTAGACATGATGTGAAAAATGTGCTCAAAGTGCCTATGAAATTCTACCTGTGTCAACTACAATCTACTCTATTGGTGAAGACAATATTTGCAATGTATCAAATTTGTTACAAGGCTTGATATGGAGCTATATCCTAAAAACATCTTAGAAGGCTTTACAAAGCCCAAATATGTCCACAAATTTTGTCTGACATGCGTTCAAGGCCTATTTATAAAATCCCTTATCAATAAAATGTATCCTATTTCTATACAAATTTGCAAATGTTTTCCAAAATTATTTTGAATACTCTTTATTTAAATTAAAACTTATAATCTTTATAGATTAAAATTATCCTTCTACTTAACTCACATGATATGGTTACATATGATGTGATGCCCCCCCCCCTGATGCACCTCCCAAAGGAAAAGTAGATTTTAAGGCTTTATAATGAAGCAAGCAAAGTGAAAAATGAGTAGAGCTAAATCTACGCCACTAAAACAATGCCAATACCTCTAAAAGCTATGAGCTCTCCTTACTTAACTAAGCATGGTTGGGTTTCATGATATGTTGTGAGTGTGAAACCACATGTGTGTTGAGAGGAAGAGAAAGAGGAGAGAGACGGACACAAGAGTTGTGTTGAGAGGAAGAGAAAGAAGAGAGAGATTGACAGAAGAGTTGCTCCCAAGAAGTGATTCTATTGATAGATCATAGGCATATATATAGTTGAGGACTAGGCTGAGTTAGGGCAAACTATATGTGGCTCTAATACCCCCACTCAAACTAGGCCCTCTAGCTACGGATGAAAAAACCCTTGGGGAGTACAAGGGGAAAACCTAAGCCACTATATAAATCTATGTGAAAATATATATACAAGAATGGCCATATGCCAATTTGAATGATACAGTGTAATGCTAGATGATACAGTGCAAATTGCATAAGGATAGTACAACGGCATAAGACAAGCAACCGACACAAGAGTTTCTCCCAAGAAGTGATTCTATTCATAGATCACAGGCATATATATAGTTGAGGACTAGGCTGAGTTAGGGCAAGCTATATATAGCTTTAACAGCCCCACTCAAACTAGGCCCTCTAGCTACAGATGAAAAAACCCTTGGAGTGTGCAATGGAAAAACCTGAGCCACTATATATATCTATGTGAAAATATATATACAAGGATGGCCATATGCCAATTTGGATGATACAGTGTAATGCTGGATGATACAGTGCAAATTGCATGTGGATAATACAAGGGCATAAGACAAGTACTTGTCTATAGTACAGTGCAAAGTATAGGCACTATGTTTTGTGCATGATACAGTGCACAGTATATATGTGTGAAAAATAGAAAAATCTTCGTGGAAATCTCAACTTGTTTGACATAGTGATGCATAATCAAGGCTTGAGATCTTCAAGTTCGATGTTTGAGCTCTTCATTTGAATACTAGAGCTTGTTGTCTCCAAGCTCAATCTGGTTAAACCTCCTCAAACCTTTATAATCATGTCTTCATGTTTTGCACAATTCATCCAAATAAAATGATCGATTTCATGCAGTGTTTATGAACACAACAAACCAAGGATGAATGTATGAGGAAATTGCTTCGATCACTCCAAAGATGAGTATGGAGGGGCAATTTGACCACAAAGCCAGGGCTGAAATGTCTCTTGGGTAGTGTAAGAAAGCCGTAGCAACCTCGGGGGGGTCACTCATCATATGTAACCCTATCACGTGAGTTCAACAGAAGAATATTTTTTATTTCTAAAATTTACAGAAATAAATATACATAAGGGACTATTTAAAATAGTTTTGGAAAAAATTTACAGATTTGTATAGAAAAGGGGTACATTTTATTAATGAAAAAATTTACAGATAAGGGATTTTAAATATAGGCCTTGAACGCACGTGATATAGAGGGTTTATACATAGTGACCCCCCCGAGGTAGCAACACAATAGGAAGGCCCATAAAGTTCCTACAAATCAAGAACCAATAATCCAAAAACACAACGAGCATTCTAGCATCACTACTACACACGCATCCTATTGCGACGTTTACGTACCGACGATTAGCGCCCGCTTAGCGTTAATCGTCGGTATAAAAATCGGGTGTCGTAAATCGTCGCTATATAGCGACTTTTAATAAGCGTCGCTATATAGCGACGTTAGTACAAGTCGCTATATAGCGACTTTTAAAGGTCGCTATATAGCGACCTTAGTAAAAGTCGCTATATAGCGACTTTTACTAAGGTCGCTATATAGCGACACTGAGACTATATTATAGCGACGTTTTACAGAGAGGTTTTTTTTTTTTTTTAAGCCTTAAAATTTATTTTCTTCCAATGACAAAATTTTTTAAATTTTCATACATGTTTCAGCTCATAGAGAAATAAAAAATGAGAGCATGTACATCAAGCCTTTGAAGCTCATATATTCATGTCCAAGTTGGAGATGAGAAAAATCAAATTAAATAAGAGCATTTACATCAACTGTTTCATCTTGAGCCAAGTCTAAGGCGCCAAGCAAGTCTATCTCCAACTCTATACCGAGTTGATCTCCTATATCATCATCATACTCTAGCATCGTACGTTCACCTAAAAGTATTTGATCATCTTCTTCAATTAAGCTTAAGTGTGGTGATTGATCTTGACGATTGTTGTCTTCCTCGTCAATATCGTGATTTCCATCCTCCTCCCGTGCGATGTCATTATGCGCATCTTCCTCTTGCCTCATATGGTGATCTATATCTTCTTCGCTAGATTCATCAATTGGATCCGGATTTGGTAGTGGCATCTCCATATCCACATCTCGATCTTCAAAAATCTGCTTACTTCGTGGTGCAACTTGGATCACGTACCAACATCTTGGATCAGAACGATCCGGATGAAAAACCACCTATATTGAAGATGAAAAATCACGTGCCAAATGTCGTCAATTATATATATATCAATGGACTTAAAAAACGAAAGCTTCGACTAATTAAATCATTAGTATGCACCTGCTCACAGTGCTCGGGAAGAACAAAAGTATCACTTTCATCGGTCCAATGTTTGGTGGAGTCTATTGCAAAGAGACCGCTACCATCTTTTCTCACAGTTGCATGGGGACCGTTGTAAGTAGTTCTAAACCATTTTACATCAAGAATGAAAATAGTAAATCGTCTGAAATCAATTTCATAGATGTCGCGTATGGTTCCACAATAATCCAACTGTGAGGAGAGAAGATTGGTATCCGAAGCACTTGCTCGGCTATCTTGTGTGAAGTTAGCCATGACTCCACAATCATACGTGACTCTCTTTGAATCGATGCGTTCTATGCGAAAATGTCGTCCATATGACCATAATGCACTGTACTTTTTGTACTGTAAAAGAGCATCATTAAAACAATGAAGATGCACCTATTTTATAGCATATATTGCCACAAATAATTACTTAATTACATCAAGAGATAAGAAACTTACATGCACCATACATCCAGATAATAACTCCCGCTCGCGCTCGTTTATTGTCTCTCCATCACGTTCGGCTTTACGTATAGCTAGTTGTAGCCAATCAAGTGACATGTGAGTAGGGAGAAGAGCCAGATCTCGTGGATATGGTTGTGATCGCCTGTACATTACTCTGAATCTCTGTTGAGATATGGTGCCATGAGCACATAGATTAAAGGGCTAAGGTATGGTATAGGAAAGAATTAAAGTAGCCACCCTAGGATGTGGACTACATGATGTGGAGATGTGGATTGAGGATATCCACAAGGAGAGATGTGGATGAGAGGATCACACATGTGTTGACTATTCAAAGGGCACTCCTATATAAGAGGCCTATCATGTATTGTTGAGAACACACTCACATTGCAAGAGATATAGATTTGCTATCTCCCTCTCATGTCTTATTTAGTGTGCTTTGAGCCTCCTTAGTTCTTCCACTGATCTTGTGTGCACTAGGCTTAGTGGCGATCATATATTGGATCTTTCTCAATCTCGTCCTTGCATTTATTCTTTCTGCTTTGGCCACTTCATATCTCTCAATCCACTTCTGCATCTCAGGGCTATTGAGGATACAAAACTTATTGAATTTCTCCATTTGCTCTTCGCTCATCTTTCTTTCAATCCCTTTTCCTTGGGGGACCTCGCCAATGATGCGATCATCATCCTTGTTGTGCCAAGCTTGCGGCATATCAGGATCCGTGGATGCAAGAAACTCTGTGATATATACTAATGACTCTTGCACAAGCCATCCCTCTGCCATGCTTGCTTCTGGTCTTGCTCTTTGTCTTACAAACCCCTTTAAAGTTTTCATAAACCGCTCGAGAAAAAACATCCATCGATTATGAACGGTACCTGCTATAGCCACCTTATCAACTATGTGCACAAGCAAGTGGACTTGAGTTGTCATAATGCTTGAGGGAAAGTGCTTCTCAAGCAAGCATACGGCTTCGATGGATTCCACCCTAGCCTTCTCGATGCTCGATATAGAGATCTCTTTTTGAGATATCCACCTATTTCACATGTCCATGCATATGTAAGATATTTGAGATATCCACCTATTTCACATGTCCATGAAGAAAATAGATAATGCAAATTGATAGTAAGCATACCTCACAATACCACAGATCTTGAATATAGCATTTCTAACATCTTCTTGTAAGCACCCTTTTATTGTAATTGGAAGGATGAACTATCAAAGCAACAATGAAATCATGTCAACAATATAACATAATAATAATTACGCTAATGCATCACTATTATCGGTACACTAATTCTACTTAGAATACCTGTAAGACCTTGTGCCAATCATGGGACTTGAGGCCACTAAGCTTATTGTCCTTTGAAAATGCTCCTTTCAAGCAACGCATGTACCCTGTCGGTGTTTGAAAAGAGGCAATGTCTGCCTTGATCGCTGCCTCCTCCCTCGTAGAGAGGATCCACGTTGCTTTCGGGAGGACAACTTTTCCTGAAGCATGCACTTGGGGCCACAAACGAGACATCCTATTCATAGCACGCAAGTCTTCTCGCACTCCTCTCGAGTCCTTGGAACCAACCAAGTGTGCCCAAATGGTAGCCCCCACATTCTTAAAGATATGCATGGGATCCAAGAGATGATTGATTTGTAACTGACCCCAATAAGGAAGCTCGTGAAAGATCGATAGCCTCTTCATACCAGGAGGAGGTTCCTCTCCATTCTCCCTCCAAGCTTGAATCCAATCACTTGCTTTTAAATATGATGGTGGTGGATCAAGCTGACCTCCACGTGCGAGATGGTCGAGCGGAAGGTATCGAGCATGACCTTCATAAACATTTTTCCTCATGTGTTTGGAGTAGCGTGCAAGCGATTTCAGAGCGGGTCCACAAACAGGACAAGCATGAAACCCACTTGTAGCAAGCCCTGCACGCGTGCATGAATATGTTAGTACAAGACATGCGTGCAAAAGAGAGTAAAAAAAGCATAATCCCTCATTGTACATGTAAAGACATAACCACGTACCTGCGCACTCTCCATATCCTGGGTAGTCATGCATGGTCCACATCAAGATACCCCTGACGGAAATATCATTGGTATGCCTAGGAGCTCTGGAAATATCAAAGACCTGCACTCCTCTCCATAATATCTGTAACTCCTCTATCAAAGGTGCCATGTACACGTCCATGTTTCTTGCCTTGTACTTTCCTGGCACAAGTAGTGCAAGCATGAGGTGTCCCTTTTTTATTGTTAGCCATGGTGGGATATTGTAATTCACCACGACTATGGGCCATGTCGACCAAGATGTCGAGCGTAACCCGAAAGGATTCACGCCGTCCATGGCTAGCCCAAGATGTAAGTTGCGTGGCTCTCTCGCAAAGTCCGGCCACTGATTATCTATGTGCTTCCAAGCCGCACAATCTGCGGGAATCCTCAATGTGTGATCAGTGGACCGATGAGATGCATGCCATGTCATCAACTCCGCTATGGATTTGCATCGAAACATGTGTTGTATTCTTGCAATGATGGGAAAGTGTCTTAAGACCTTTACCGGTATCCTCTCACCCTGCAAGTCATCTCTATATCGTTGTTCCCCACACTTTGGACAACTAGCCAAATCTCCATGCTCACGATGAAAGAGAATACAATCATTACGGCAAGCATGGATGGTATCATAATCCATACCCACCATTGTTAGCATCTTTTTCGCTTCATCTCTTGATGCGGGCATGGTATTTGGTGCAGGCAACATCTTTTGGAGCAACCTATGACAAAGACACTATCCAAATGATGATTCTCAAAACAAACAATATCCAAATAATGAGTCAATCAAATTAAAGCAAGGGCTAACCTCATTAAGGCCGAGACACTTGTATCCGACCACCCATACTGTACTTGTAGATTCAAGATTGAGAGACAAGCACGTAGTTTAGACATCCTGGCACCCTCGTACAATTGTGTTGATTGCAACTCTCGCATTTTCACCTCAGACTCTGACATCACGTGTACGTGGGATGTAGTGCCCCTAAAAATGGAATCCATCATGTCGACCATACCCTCGTCGTCATCTGGGAGACTATAGTCTTGTTGAAAGTGAGAAGGTATATGTGTACCCTCGTCACCCTCATCATCCTGTCATAAGCTCATTCGTGTAAATAGAAGATCTTCTAATTCCGGGTATACAATAAGATTGCGAACTTAAATAGCTTTGACTTACCGATGATCCATCAACATGTGCAACACCAACGGGGGGTACTGGTTCCGGCTCCTCCCCATACATCCGCAAGTGGCGCATGATAATACGATGTTGATGTCATACTTCTCGCTTGCAATGAGTGCAATGACAATATAACCTCTCCGTAAGCCACTTCGTGCTCCCGGGCGTTGGCGCATCATCGGCGGATGAGCTTCCACTCGTCCCTTCCATCTACACTTATAAAACCAAAACATAAGCATGAAGAGGAGATGTACACAATTATGAGCATAGCATGTTTAATTTGAGCTTCTCTTGAGGCTATATAAAAAGAATGACATCGCTATATAGTAAGGATTGAAACAAAAAATCCTATATAGTAAGGCTGTGTAGTAAGAGGAGATATTGACAATTATAGGCATAGCATGTTTGAGTCACAAGAGGCCTCATTAAAAAACAAACAGTAAGCGTCGCTATATAGCGACGCTCTGTTCCGTCGCTATATAGCGACGATTTTAATTGAAAGCGTCGCTATATAGCGACGCTTTCAATTAAAAACGTCGCTATATAGCGACGAATAAGCGTCGCTATATAGCGACGCTGTGGGTTAAAACCCGAAACGCCGAAACCCGCGGCGTTTTGCTCAAAGCTTTCCTAATCTCTAAACTAAGCTCTCCAAAATCTCCTCCCACCTATTTTCACTGACCTCCCATCTATTCCAAGCAACCTCCTACCCTATTTCCCACTCCTCACCCTCCTCCTACCTCTTGTGCACCCTCTCTCTCCTTTTTCCCTCTTTGGTTTCCAGAAAGAAAGTTCTTCAAAAGGTGAGTTTTTTTCAACAATGTAGGTTGTTTGTTTGTTAGCTTTGGTTTTGTGAGTGTTTCTACTTGTATTGCTAAAGTTTTAAACTAGTTTTCATGCTTGATTAGAAAGGATTCAAACAAAAAACGAAATTTCAAGAAAGAAAGAAAGAAACTCACCTCTTCTTTATGTATTTCTCTTCCTTCTCTTCTCCTCAATCTCCTCCTTTCCTTCTCTCCTCAATCTTCTCTTTCCTTGTCTCCTTTCAAGAAGTTGCTTTTGTGATCTCCTCTTTCCACTAACATCTTATTTGAAAAAATGGGTTGTTTTCTCTCTTTTGTAGGGCCAGTCCACTACACCGAGCGGGACAAAGTCTCTCTTTTGTGGGCCCAATCCACTACACCGAGCGGGACATACTTTTACAGGTAAGTGCTTCCTCTTCTTTCCATTTAAGCTTTTTGTTATTTACATTTGCTAGCTGCAGTGATGGGCGTAGGAACCCTCTCTTCCCCCTTCTCTTTTTCTCATTTTCCCCCTTCTCTTTTTTCCCTCTTCTCTTATTCTCTCTTTCCCCCTCTCTCTTTTCCCTTCTCTCTTTCCTTTCCCCCTTATTCTCTATTTCCGCATCCCTCTTATTCTCTTATGCTTATGCTTCTCTCATTCCGCATAAGCTCCTCCTCTATTTCCGCATGAGCATAAGCATGAGCTTATGCTTATGCTTATGCATAAGCATAAGCATAAGCTCATGCTTATGCTCATTCATGAGCATGAGCTTATGCGTAAGTTTCCGCAAGAGCTTATGCGGAAATAGAGAATGAGAGAAGCATATGCTTCTCTCATTCTCTTTTTCCGCATAAGCTCCTTCTCTCATTCCGCATAAGCTCCTTCTCTTTTTCCGCATGAGCATAAGCATGAGCTTATGCTTATGCTTATGCTTATGCTTGCGCATAAGCATAAGCATAAGCTCATGCGGAAATAGAGAAGGAGCTTATGCGGAATGAGAGAAGGAGCTTGTCATGAGCTTATGCGCAAGTTTCCGCAAGAGCTTATGCGCAAGTTTCCGCAAGTGCTCCTTCTCTTTTTCCGCATAATCTCCTTCTCTTTTTGCGCATAAGCTCCTTCTCTCATTCCGCATAAGCTCCTTCGCATGCTTATGCTCATTCCGGTATCCTCATGCTTATGCTCATTCTTCCGCATGAGCTTATGCGTAAGTTTCCGCAAGAGCTTATGCGGAAATAGAGAATGAGAGAAGCATATGCTTCTCTCATTCTCTTTTTCCGCATAAGCTCCTTCTCTCATTCCGCATAAGCTCCTTCTCTATTTCCGCATGAGCATAAGCATGAGCTTATGCTTATGCATAAGCATAAGCATAAGCTCATGCTTATGCTCATGCGGAAATAGAGAAGGAGCTTATGCGGAATGAGAGAAGGAGCTTGTCATGAGCTTATGCGCAAGTTTCTGCAAGAGCTTATGCGCAAGTTTCCGCAAGTGCTCCTTCTCTTTTTCCGCATAAGCTCCTTCTCTTTTTGCGCATAAGCTCCTTCTCTCATTCTGCATAAGCTCCTTCGCATGTTTCCGCATGAGCATAAGCATGAGCTTATGCATGAGCTTATGCTTATGCTTATGCATAAGCATAAGCATAAGCTCATGCTTATGCTCATTCATGCTTATGCTTATGCTTATGCTTATGCTCATGCTTATGCTCCTTCTCTATTTCCGCATGAGCATAAGCATGAGTTTCCGCAAGTTTCCGCAAGTTTCCGCAAGCATAAGCATAAGCTATCCGCAAGTTTCCGCAAGAGCTTATCCGCAAGTTTCCGCAAGTGCTCCTTCTCTCTTTCCGCATAAGCTCCTTCTCTTTTTCCGCATGAGCATAAGCATGAGCTTATGCTTATGCTTATGCATGAGCATAAGCATAAGCTCATGCTTATGCTCATTCATGTCCATGAGCTTATGCGTAAGTTTCCGCAAGAGCTTATGCGGAAATAGAGAATGAGAGAAGCATATGCTTCTCTCATTCTCTTTTTCCGCATAAGCTCCTTCTCTTATTCCGCATGCAAGTTTCCGCAAGTTTCCGCATGAGCTCCTTCTCTTATTCCGCATAAGCTCCTTCTCTTTTTCCGCATAAGCTCCTTCTCTATTTCCGCATGAGCATAAGCATGAGCTTATGCTTATTCATGAGCATGAGCTTATGCGGAAGTTTCCGCAGGAGCTTATGCGGAAATAGAGAATGAGAGAAGCATATGCGGATCTCATTCTCTTTTTCCGCATAAGCTCTTTCTCTTTTTCCGCATAAGCTCTTTCTCTTTCTCTTTTGCGTGAGCATATGCGGAAATAGAGAATGAGAGAAGCTTATGCTTCTCTCCTCCTCTATTTTCGCATATGCGGAAACATGAGCATAAGCTCATGCTCACCCATGAGCATAAGCATAAGCTCATGCGGAAAAAGAGAAGGAGCTTATGCGGAAATAGAGAATGAGAGATGCTTCTCTCCTTCTCTTATTCTGCATAAGCTCCTTCTCTTTTTCCGCATGAGCATAAGCATGCGGAAACTCATCCTTCTCATGCTTATGCTCATGCATGTGCATGAGCTTATGCTTAAGTTTCCGCATAAGCTCATGCACATGCGTGAGCTTATGCGGAAATAGAGAATGAGAGAAGCATAAGCTCATTCTCTATTTCTGCATAAGCTCATTCTCTATTTCCCACTCTATTTCCCCCTTCTCTCATTTCCCCCTTCTCTCATTCTCTATTTTCCCTCATCTCTTTCCCTTTCTCTCATTCTCTATTTCCTCGTTCTCATTCTTTTCTTTCCTTTAGATCTTCTTTCCCTCTTATCTTTCCCTCTTCTTTCCCTCTTTCCTTTCCCTCTTCTTTCCTTTCCCTCTTCTTTCTTCTTGCCTATGCCTATGCCTATGAGAATGCTCATGTTTGTTTATTTGTTTTCTGTTTTCGTGTTTGTGTCTATGTTAGACATGGGATCACGTCGCTCATCGGACGAGTACGGACAGCCTCGCAGGAGGAGAGCTCACGATCTATATGCTCCAGAGGACTTTGATTCCTCTCAGGCGACTACCCCGAGGACTACCCCTGGTCCGACTCCTCTCGGTCCTAGCACTGTGACTACCCCTGGTCCGACCCCTCTTCCACGTAGCACTGCGACTACCCCTCAGGGGACTCCTTTGCTAGCCGCGCATGGATTTGTTGGGACTCCCGACAAGTTTGTAGCGTAGATGAGCGATGAGGAGGCAGCGAGATTCTTCTCTCTGCTCTCTCAGAGGACCTCCGCAATTCCTTCCCCTACACCGACGGGTGGACGTACAGCCCAGCCATCCCCTCGCGCCCCTTCGACCGCGGGATCATCACCTGCGCATGCCTCCCGCAAGGGAAGGAAGAGTAGGATGGGCGGCTCATGTTGTGCTGACTCAGGAGATGTAGACGAGTCAGCACACTCACGCTCCTTTAGGTCTCCACTTGGTCCGGAGACACAGTATCAGTCAGGTCCCTTTCCCTCTCCTACTCCCACAGCTACTCCTCGATCCGGAAGCGGTCGCGCAGCTTCCACTCCTTCAGACTCTGCTACCGTCAGTCCCCCTTACTCATCAGGGGATCTCTCCTATCAAATCACATCTGCCGGAGAGATAATAGAAGACAAAAAGGGCAAAGCAGTGATGGCCGCCATGAGGCGGTTGATGAGTCATCACTTCAAGAGCGGCATAAATATCGATTGGCGGTATCAAGATGGCCAAAAGAAGCAGGCGGTGATCGATGAGTTAAAACTCAGATTTCCTAATCCACCAAATGTGGAGTTTAATAACAGTTATATGCTCGAGCGCATGGGTTTGGTCCTAAAGCATCGCAGATCAACCATGCGTACTTCCATTACAAAGGGGTTGTCTAAACCCAGCTGGGCAGACAAAGCTGATTGGAAGTACTTCAAGAAGCAACATAGGGACCATCCTGAAATGTTCGAGGGTCAGAGGAGGGCTGCGAAGAGACGGCTGGATGTCGTAGGTACTTCGCACTTTGGTGCAGGTGGACGGTATGCGTTCGAGGCAACCGTGGTAAGTTTACTTCTTTCCATTTAATGTATTGTTCTATTTGTTTTACTTACATATTACATGCACTTTAGCTAACTCTAACTCTCGTAAATTGGATCCACAGCAAGCTGCGATGGGTCATCTTCCTACGGATGCAGAGACGCGGCACGCATTTCGGATAGGAACCAAGCCGTGGTTCATTGAGCAAGAGGCAATGGGAGCGACAGTCGATTGGGCTGAGGTGGCTGCTCGCACGGTATAAGTTTACTCCTGCTTGTAATCTCACTTTTTAATTTAAGTTCCAATCTAATTTTCGATTTATATGGTTCACTCTCAGGGTCAAAGCTCAAGCGTCCCATCATCAGAGACGAGCGATCAACAGGGGCAAGGATCGGACGCAGGTGCCGATGACGAAGGAGAAGACGGAGGTCTCGGGGACGAGGGAGAAGATGCAGGTGCCGAGGACCAGGGAACAGCCCAACAAGACGATTCGGATTCGGATTCGGATTAGTAGTGGTAGTAGCATTTTTCATATCCGCTCGTTAGAGCCATTTTGTATCGCCCTTTCACAGGGTAATTTTGTTTCAAACACAGTTGTATATGTATATGCATTTCTTCCTCATCGTTCACAAGAACAATTTTGTATCACCCTGCAAGCAAGGGAAATTTTGTTATAAAAAACTTTCTTTTGTAATTACAAAAAAAAAAAAATGGTTAGTGGGGCTAAACAGGGCTTCCTTTTGGCCCTGTTTAGCCCCACTAACCATTTTTTTTACCTTCTGTTAATCGTCGCTATATAGCGACGTTTACCAGTGTCGCTATATAGCGACGATTAACAGAGTCGCTATATAGCGACGTTTACATCGTCGCTATATAGCGACGTTTACATCGTCGCTATATAGCGACGTTTACATCGTCGCTATATAGCGACGATTAACAGCGTCGCTATATAGCGACGGTTTATAGCGACGCTCCTTTTTTGACGATTTTAACGACTTTTATAGCGACCTTTGCGCCCGTGAAAAAAAAAATTTTAATGTAAAAAGCGTCGGTATTTCCGTCGAAAAATGGCCTATGCCTTGTAGTGCATCCTGAAGTATCGAATTTGATATGTCCCATAAAGCCAGGGCTGAAATGTCGCTTGGGTAGTGTAAGAAAGCCATAGCAACACAACAGAAAGGCCCATAATGATCCTACAAATCAAGAACCAATAATCTAGAAACACAACGAGCATCCGAACATCTAAAAGTACCGAACAATTGAGCATCCCAGAAGTACCAAACAACTGGACAGCCAGAAGTACCAAACAGCCAAAAATACGAGCCCATAGTGATCATGCAAATCAACAACCAATAACCTAGAAACACAACGAGCATCTAGACATCCGAAAGTACCAAACAATTGAGCATCCTAGAAGTACCAAACAGCTGGGGCGTTGGAAGTACTGAACAACTGAAAATACAAACAATTGGGCATCCCAGAAGTACCGAACAACTGGGGCAGCCAGAAGTTTTGAATAATAAAAAATACAACGAGAATAAGCCACACATGTATGACAAGAGGCAAGCTTGTGTGGATTAAACAGAGCTTACATAATCATAGTGGGAATGAAATAACAACCTCTTTGCATCTGAAAGTACCGAACAACCGGAAAGACGAGCATCCAAGATTACAAAGAACATCCAGAAGTAACCAAGAAAATGGGCATCCGGGAACGGTGATCACGTCCAAACAAGTACTCAACAATAATGCATATGTGCCACATCCAGATGAGTACTTAATAAATAATCCATATGTGCCATGTCCAAATGAGTACTCAAGAAGTAATCCATATGTGTTCATTTGAAAGACGTTGAACCTTGCCACGTGCAAATGAGTACGCAATATGGCCATGTCAAAATGATTACTCATGAATAAGTAATCCATATGTGTCCATCATGAAAGCTAGATAAAAATGTGTCAGATCCAAATGAGGACTTAGTAATAATCCATGTACCACATCCAGACGAGTATATATGTATCACATCCAAACGAGGAGTCCGTAATAATGCATGTATGACATCCAGACGAGTACTCAAATAGTTAGCCATATGCCACGTCCAAATAAGTACTCAAGCAATGAGCCATATGTGTTCATAAATATTGTCACGTGAAAGACATTGAACCTTGCCATGTTCAAACGAGTATGTAATAAGCAATCCATAGATGCCACGGCCAAACCAGTACTCATTAAGTCAACCATAGGTGTTCATCATGAAAGACATGTAAGTATACCTCACCACATAATAAAAGTATGCCTTGCTTGAACCAATAAGAAAATACATACCATAAGTCATCAATAAGTTAATCGACAAAGAAGGAAGAAATCATTAGTCTAGCAAGACCTTGCATGCACTCATAAATATAGATGACTATGAAAAACAAAGTAAATATACTCATCCTGTAGGTATTGAGTGTGCATTTAATCCGTTGGATTGTATCTAGGCATCTGTGCAAACCTGCATGTACTCGGAGAAACAACTGAGTGTGATGAAAGAGGATATATGAGCTCACCCTGGAAATAAATGAGTGCCTTGAAAACGATAAGAAAACATGTGAGAAGCACCTTTGCATATGTGAAGTAACGTATCCAAGGAGTAATAATATCAAAGCTAAATAGAAAAGAAACATTGAAAGAAAACATGTTAGAATGTTAACAACGTAAAACATTCAGCAAGTCCTTTTCATTCATAGGATGGACCAACTTATGAAAGTGAAGCTAGTGTTGAATACATGACGAGCAAGTCAAGCAAGATGTTAGCTTATAAGAAAGAAAGAAACATTAGATCGATATTTTCTTTTGCATATCAAGCATATCTACATGATATTTAACCTACTCCAGATCAAATACAATGGATGACCTATAGGAATGCTTGATCAACAAAGATGAAAGAGAACATGTTTTCAAAGTCATAAGATAATTAAAAGTAACTCTCACCTTCAAAATAACGTAAAACATTTAGGAAATCAAAAGTAAATGATAAGATAATCGAAGAAAATCTAGCCTTCAACACAATACAAAATATTTTCGAAGTTCCTTTGAATTAATCAACTCATGCTGAAAGTAAAGCTTGATATAGAATATTCGGCAAGTCTCTTTAATCGAGATTTATGGAAACTTGAAGCTATAGCTAAACTTGCTAGCAAAACATAATAATACATGTATTATCATTGTGAATAAAGCACCAAGCATATGAATGTAGTGGAATACAAATAACATAACCTTTCAAGTAGAATATCAAGAACAAGGCATTGTACTGAACTACGATGATATCATGGTTCCCAATCATGTACAACATTAAAGAAAGTTGGTTTATCTTTATACCAACATGCAAAGAAAAGCTCCAACACATAGATGTATGTCATAGTGATTGCTGAAAAACAATCAAGTTTTGTGAGGCACCCTAATATAGATATTGACAGAGCTCTTTGGTTGAAGGACGCTCTATGAATGTTGAGTAAAAAAGCACTTACACAAAGACTTAGCAAGCGATGAACTAAATAAGAAACTGGTTAGTAAAGGATGCACTAAATAAAAACTAGCTTAATATATGCGAAGCATAATTGGCTTTTACTTTTGCAAAAGTATCATGAAACCACAAGTGATGAAGCACTAAACTCTTGTTTTCACTCATGACCTAAGAGAAATCAAAAATTGCTTTCATATGATAGATAACCTTTGTCCAAGTGATTTTCTCAATCAACTTTCTGGTCTGTTGAACTCATATATTTATCGCTGTAAAAGCATGTAGATTGGGCTACTTTACTCTCAACAACAAGCACTCTACTTGGAATCGATTAGATAAGATCTTAATCCCTAAAGATTGACTACGCTTACAACAATGATCCTGTATGGATATGACCGATGGGTGTTGGGTCAACTCTTCATCTAAATTTTATGGTCCTGTAGCTAAAGAAGTTTTCTTTATGTCATTGAGCATCTTATTTCTTCATGTGGGAATGTAAAATCATGATATGCTAGTGTGTTAAATCCAAGGGAACACAAATACTGAGTGCCAGATGGTGTGATCAACTGGTGGAGACTGAAAGTGGGAGGGCGACCATGTATCAGGAAGCTTCTTATCATTAAGTATATATATATATTTTTTTTTAAATTGCTTTGCTTTTGCTTTAAATATCGTTGATTCTATGAAAGTATAAACCTTTTCCATCCTCATGTCCTAGATCAATTCTTCTATGTTATGAGTGTTCATCTTCCTGTCCAAACACTCTTCTACCAGTTTATTGATAGCAGGCAGCAAAAAGAAATAATCATAACTTTCTTACCTCAAATTGGAATATAGTGGTCCAACCAGTCAAAGGAACCGGTGCATATTCTTCAAACAAGCCCGCATGGGCCGTTTTCATCAATCATGACCATAACGCTTATTTGTGATGCATCTTTGATAACTTTTCTATATCAACTCAAAACCTAGCGATCAAGTAGTCGAAAGGATAAGAAAGAACGTTTTGTGAATGATCATGTTGTCAGATTGACAAAAAACATATCGCTTTCTCCTCACAGTCATGCTAGAGCGTAGCCAGGCTCTAAAATATACCATGTTGAGAAGAAGAGAAAGAGGAGAGAGACGGACAAAAGAGTTGTGTTGAGAGGAAGAGAAAGAGGAGAGAGACCGACACAAGAGTTGCTCCCAAGAAGTGATTCTATTCATAGATCATAGGCATATATATAGTTGAGGACTACGCTGAGTTAGGGCAAGCTAGATATAGCTCTAACACCCCCACTCAAACTAGGCCCTCTAGCTATAGATGAAAAAACCCTTGCGGAGTACAAGGGAAAAACCCGAGCCACTATATATGTCTATGTGAAAATATATATACAAGGATGGCCATATGCCGATTTGAATGATACAGGGTAATGCTGGATGATACAGTGCAAATTGCATGTGGATAGTACAAGGGCATAAGACAAGCACTTGCACATAGTACAGTGCAAAGTATAGGCACTATGTTTGGTGCATGTTACAGTGCAAAGTATGTGTGAAAAATAGAAAAATCTTCTTGGAAATCTCAACTTGTTTGAGATAGTGATGATGCATAATCAAGGCTTGAGATCTTCAAGTTCGATGTTTGAGCTCTTCATCTGAATAGTAGAGCTTGTTGTCTCCAAGTTCAATCTGGTCAAACCTCCTCAAATCTTTATAATCATGTCTTCATGTTTTGCACAATTCATCCACATAAAATGACCGATTTCATGCAGTGTATATGAATACAACAAATATTCAAGTGTTCGTTTCTATTGTACCAAGGATGAATGTATGAGGAGATTGCTTCGGTCACTCCAAAGATGAGTATGGAGGGGCGGTTTGACCACAAAGCCAGGGCTGAAATGTCTCTTGGGTAGTGTAAGAAAGCCGTAGCAACACAATAGGAAGGCCCATAAAGTTCTTGCAAATCAAGAACCAATAATCCAAAAACACAACCAGCATTCTGGCATCCTGAAGTATCGGATTTGAATATATGTCATAAAGCTAGGGCTGAAATGTCGCTTGTGTAGTGTAAGAAAGCCATAGCAACACAATAGAAAGGCCCATAATGATCCTGGAAATCAAGAACCAATAATCTAGAAACACAACGAGCATCCGGAGATCTGAAAGTGGATCTCACCTTGACAGTGTAGTCTGGCTACAAACTTAAGCCTCCGCTATTCCATGCCCTTAACCATTTCGTATTCTATCCCTCTCGACCATTTTGTTTTGCCTTGCAATTCGACTGCAAACTCAAGCCTCCACTATTCCATTTCCTTCATTGTTTCATCTTCTATCCCTCTTTACCATTTCTTTCTCCCTTGCAATCAGACTGCAAACTCAAGCCTCCACTATTCCATTTCCTTCACTGTTTCATCTTCTATCCCTCTCGATCATTTCTATCTCCCTTGCACTCTTCCTGCAACTTCTATCCCCTCTCGTAATGGATCCAACACAGTCCAAGAGCTCCTCACACATCTTTCCTACCCCTCTGTAGCACAGTAAAGATGGTGGAGTCAAGCTTTCTAGCTTGCGAACAGACCTCCAAGATGTGCTGAAGAAGATCATCACTTCTTTCCTGATACGAGAGGAATTGTAAAGTTCTAGCAGGTTCAAGCAACAGTAGAGCAACTAAAAGGACGTGATGTATCTTTCTCAAGGGCGATCTCCCAGAGCGTGTTAACCAGCCTAAAGAATTGCATGGATGGCAAATCCCAATTGTCATCTCAGTCCACAGCAGTTGCAATGCACCTGATGGCATCTACCCTCAAAGAGATTTTTGAGCAATACGATAAGTAGATGTCTCACAAGGTGAATTGTCTACAAGAGAAAGCCACCGATGCAGCAAAGGTAGCACAGCTTGAGAGAATTCTCAAGGAAGGTGCAAAAGCCAAGGTAGAGGAGAAGCATCAAAGAAGTGCATGAAGGAGCTCCGAGATGGGCTTGAAGAAGTGAGAAGTGATGGGGACATCGTGGAAAAGGAGCTAGCAATGATGCGAAAGGATCTTGAAGATTACAAACGACTCTGCAACATGCAGAATGCATTGAACATTGAAAAAGACCAGATGATGGAGGAGATGAAAAGAGAGAATGCAAAAACCAGAAAGGTGACACAGGAACTGTGAGAGAGCCTCAAGGCCAAGAAGGATGGGGTAGAGAGCAGCCGGGGTGGAGAAGACAACGAGATAGCTCTCCAGGCCAGGAAGGATGCAGAGAGCAGCCACGGTGGAGCAAGTTGTAGCAGCCATGGTGGAGCATGATAATTTCTCCAAGTGTGAGATCCATTCCATGTATAAGGAGGACATGGATACAACAAATGATGAGTGCGTGACCTACCAACACTTCTGCATGATTTGGAAGAATGAGTTGTCACTTTGGTGTGTACTCCACATGCGCAAACTTGAAGGCTTTACGTAATAAAAGTCAAGGGTAGGAGAGAGGTGCGTAATAGATGCCTTATGAGCTAGATGTATTTGGATTAGTCGTGGACTGTGGTGTTGGGGTAGGTGGGGGGACTGAGGAGAGTTGTGAAGTCCTACGTTATTATAGGTTAAGGCGCCCACATTTTTCTTTGATTAGGTGACACATGTGTGGTAGTTGGTGGCATGCAAGCTGGCTAGGCATTATTGGTGGAGGCAATGTAGGAAGGGAGACTCCCGCTCTTGTTGAGGACTTATGTGGAGGCAATGCAAGAGGGGAAGCTCTAGTGCAGCCTCAGAAGATGTGTGGCAACGCTGCATGTGTAGGTGGGGGAACACATGCAGTTGGGTAGTTTGGTTTAGTCGATTTGGATGTGTTCTAGTTTGCGTTAGATATAGTAGTGTGATTAGAATCATGTGTGTCTTGTGTTGCACGTCTGTGAAGCATGGAAAGAGAAGGGCATGAAAATAAAAGGATAGCTGCATGCAGGTTTTAGAGGTAAGAATGATGATAGGCATTGGTGGTGAGGACCTAGTCTTGTCGATACTTCTAGAAGTCAATTGCTTTCTTCAAGAAGCTTGTGTGTTAGGGACCTTTCCATGGAATGCTTGGGTACGAGGGATGTTTTTATTGAAGCTATGCTTATATATTAATATAAATCTTGGCAAAAGTTTTCAAGCTCATTTTTTCACTTTCAAATATTTGTAGAATGTAGTACTTTTTTAAATATTTTCTTTTGAATTTTGAAGGCAAAAATGTAAATCTTGGCGAAACTTTAAATTTTTTTGCATAAAAGTTTCAAATCCTAGAGAATGTTTCACACTTTTATTATTATTAGGGCATACAAGATTTGGATGGAGGAAAGAACCAATGCAACAACGGCTTACCCAATAATGTAGCCCGAAAGGACATCAGTGAAAGGCACGTGTTTGCACTATTCATTACATGCACCAACACAATGTCCTACATAATGATTTGCATATGCAAAACATTATGCTCAATTTCTCTGAGTCATCCGAGGAAGTGTATATGGGCATTTGTGATTGGGGAATAATGACAGTGATAAGCACTAGCAAGCATTATAGACTAGCATTACCCAGTGACAGTCCCAACACTGTGTGGAGTTCCTGTCTAAGATTTAACCATGTCACTCCGGAGTGCTGTGCACCAATCCCCCACCTTTTCGATGTTGAACAAGATGTGTACACAATGTCTCATCACCTTTTGAAGATCATAGCCATTTGTGCACCATCAACTAGTACTGGACCTGTAGAACTCTAATTGGGGGTAGCTACCATGATTTGTGGGTCAGGCAAAGTCTACACAACTGAACAAACGAACAAGCACTGCTAATTTTTGTGGGTTTTTCGATAGTTCTCCTAGATGCGGCATACAACTATAATAAAATTGAAATTTAAGTGCACTAATAAAGGATTTGAAGCCAAAATTTCCATTGATTATTGGTGATTGGCAATACCTATTGATCATACTAACATCAATATCTACTGATGAGTGTAGTGCTTTTCACAAATCTATGCCACGTATCTTGAAAAAAGTTTGTTTCGAAATTTTTCTTTTATCAGATCAAGATTGTGAGTGCCAAAAAAAGTGGGACTTGGGATTTTACCACTTTTCCTATAACGGTGTTCATGAGGTAAACATGGTAAAGCCAATTCAATAGAAGCCAAAGGGGGTATTGTATATTTATGGACATGTAAGCAACATTTCAAGTAAAAGGCTAAATAAAATTGATAGGACTTAGGAAAAAGAAGTGATTGACACATGTTTTATATGCAAAGGACATTAGCTCGGCTAAACTGAAATAAGAGTGACAAATCTCGACATGGTATGTTGTTTTATATTTTTAATTGTTATAATAAATTTCAATCAACCCTAAGAAGGCTTCATGGAGAACTTAACTATGCAAAATATTTATTTTTAGATATCTCAAAGTTAGATGATACTTTTGCCATGTTAAAAAGAAGAAGTACTACACATGCTTGGTTAGGTAGTCTAATTCAAACTTTGAATATATAAATTTAGGATTAATATATGTGAGCATGAGATTAAAAGGTGATTGATTTAAGTCAATCAAGCCATTGGATGATTTTTAGGTAACATCATTGAAGGAAATGGAGATATCCTATTAAATCTCATTGATGGGCCATAGAGAGAGATTCGATTAATATGTCCATCAGTCCTCAGATAGGAATGATAGCATGGAGCAGGACGATCTCCACAGTTTGACGGGTGCACATTCTCTGTTCTACGTGCCTCCCCTAAGTTACTAAACTTGCAGACCATCTATGGATCGAGCAATGCAAGTTTAAATGCATTACTCAAGTAAGTTTTAAAGTCTATTTTGCAAACATGGTGAATTATGCTAGTGGGTCAATTACTCGAATGCTTTTTCTCATTTATGGTCTTCACGTGCAGGCTATTGTGTAAAATGCTTCCAAGGGAGAATAAATTACCGACCTCAAGAGATATGGCAAGGAGACATATGACCTCTCTTGGAGGATTAGATTACAAGCGCATCCATGCATGCGTCAATGATTGCCTTCTGTTTCGTGGACCACATAAGGATGCAAGAGAGTGTCCTGCTTGTGGAGAGGCAAGATATAGAGTAGATCTCAAAACTTTGGATGTGCCTCCTAAGGTTCTGCGACATTTTCCCATAATCCCTCACATTCGACATATGTTCAAGTGCAAATCCATTGTAGATCTCATGTCATGGCATTCCTCCTATTGATCAACCGATGGCAAGTGGAGAACTCCTGCAGACACTTCTGCATGGAAGCATATTGAAGACACATGGCCAAGCTTCAAGGAAGAACCTAGGAACTTTAGACTTGGATCGGGTATGGACGGTGTGAACCCATTTGGTCTCAAAAGCACCTCTTATACTGTATGGCTAGTGATATTGGTGAATTATAATCTTCCACCCTCTATGGTGATTAAGAAAGGACATGTTATGTTATCCCTTCTAATTCTAGGGAAACATAAAGTCAAAAATCCTGATGTTTATTTGGAGCCTTTGATTGATGAGCTAGAGATACTTTGGAGAGGCATTGAGGTGCATGAGCCTCCCTCATCATGAGACTTCAACTGCAAAGCAGTCTTGATGTGGATGATGCATGACTTTGTAGGCTATGGCGAGTGTTCAGGTAAGCATTGAACTTTAAATTATGAGTAGGCAATCGATGTGGCACCCTGAACCCACCTTGAACTCTTAAATGGGTCTATTGTTCAGGTCTCACTACATCGGGTTACCATGCATGTCCTGTTTGTGGTCCTTTGCTAGTTGCCTCACGGGCAGATGCATTGAATAAGGTCATTTATGTGAATCACCATCGATTTCTCCCACTTGATCATCTGAGATATGTCGCCCCTTGGAATGAAGTCCCCCCACAGTCACTCAGTGCAGGAGATTGGATGAGAATTTGGGATTGTTCCATGACTCCACCACTTGGCATGAGCCGGTAAGGGTTTGTAACTATTGTGTGCTATATTGAATGGAAATAAAGATTTCATGGTAACACCAGTTTTATCTAGATGCTCCATCTTTTATCGACTACCATATTGGTCCTACCTCAAGATCAATCACCTACTTGATCCCATGCATATCTTCAAGAATATGGCATCTACCATTTGGGAACATTTGAATGGGACACGAGATTCCGCAGGGATAAGGTAGGATCTATGCACCACAGGGAGGATGGGTCACAAGAGAGGCCAAATGGGCGTGTCTTTTTACCTCATGCACTGTGGAGGTTATCAAAGCTAGAGTTGGTGGCGGTGAAGTGAGCTATCACTACAATTCGTACTCCCACTAGATGCATGAGGTGTTTGAAGGGGGCCTTCACAAAGAGCAAGAAAAGAGGTGTAGAGCAATTATATGGCTTGAAATCTCATGATTGGCACAAGATGCTCCAAGTTAGTATTGTATGTGCATAATATCTTTTTCCTTCCAAATTTGTGAGTGAATTAGAAGCAACTAATCAACCATTCCTTGTGTGTTCAGTTCATACTACCTACTAGCATTTCTCATAGTGCATCTAAGGACATGAAGGATTGTATTTACAAGATGGGCGAGCTTGTGAGGTACTTTACAGGATACAAAATGTGAAGCATATCAATACTCAATGCAAGGTTTTCATATTGCTAATATGGTGTACTTTTTTCTTTCTCGGTATGTGAGCTCAAAGAAAATAGATCCCACCACGCTTGAGAATGCTCGAGTTATGTCAGTGGAGGTGGTTTGTTTAGTGGAGGAGACCTTTCCACATTGTAATCCCACAAGCCAACTACATCTCATAGTGCATTTGGTGGATGAGATTGCTATATGCAACATTGTACATGCACGATGGTTGTTCTTCCTTGAGCATTTCATGAAGACCTTGAAGGGTTTCGTGAGACAAAATGCAAGGCCCAAAGGTAGCATGGCTGAGGGTTGGTTGGTACAAGAGTCACTTGTATATATTTCTGAGTTTCTTGTTGATGTGGATAGCTCTCTCCCATGACTATGGAGAGATGATGAAGACCTAAGGATGACCTCTATTGTGCTGCAAGGGAAAGGACAGAGCAAAGTAATAGACACGGAGTTGCTTAATAATATTAACCTTTATTGCATGCTTAATAGTGATGTGATGAAAAGATGGGTGATAAGATACAAGGATGCAAAGGCAAGAAGACAAGGCGAAAGGGCCCTCTTTCGTACACACCACGGATCTCGTGTGCCATACCCTCAACATCTAAGAGCACTTCCAAAGGATATTCATGTGGATTGGCTACTTAACGAAATGGAGAGAGCAAAGAGAGACGAGGGGATGCATATCACAATGGAGGAATGGGAGTATTCTAGGGGATGCATGAGCAAGAGTGGTATATAGAATATTATGCGTAAGTTAGGAGCTTTCAACAATTTAGTGGTTAGGTACTTGGGGGCCCCTCTGGGCATTGGCCTTACCCTCCATCAAGGGTTTAACTGGGTCAAGGAAAAGATCAAACAAAAGCTGCATCAGTGGAGTGGAATGCAACTCGGTTGGAATGCTAGGTCCATCATGGTTAAGCATATCTTGGCTGCCTCTACGGTGTATGTTGCTTCTGTTTGGAGATTTAGATCCTCGCACTAGCTTGAAATTGAGAAAATGCTCAGAGCTTTTTTGTGGAGGGAGGAGTCGGGCATTAGAAGGCTTCACTACATTCCATGGAATGTCATTAAATCCCAATGAGTTCGGGTGGCTTGGTGATTCCAGATATTGCCCTGAGGAATCTGTCCTTCCTATTCAAATGGCTACCTAAGGCTCTTAAAAGTACCGCTCCTTGGTCGGATATTCTCCGGGACCTTGTGGAGAAAGAGGGTGGTTGCAAAGTTGGTACTTGGAGAAATCTCTCATGGTTGGATAAGAATCTGTCCTAGTTCCAATTAAAAATCAGAGGTTTTGAGCTTTTGGGGGGCTTGGAAGTCCTATATGCATGTCTTGAAGTGGAAAGGTAGAGCTGGTCTAAGAGAGGACCCCAGCCTATATGAGAGCATATGGTGGGGACTTGCTATTTCGGTGGCAGGGAAACCCCTAGCCTTTTTGGATATGCGGACAGCCAGGGTGCTCTACAAGAAAGGGGTGAAGGGCTCGCTGGATGTTTGGGATGTAAGTCAAGCCTTTTGGAAGCCACTAATGAGGGTGAAGCAGGAATTTGGGCTCACGACCTTGGAAACTCGATTCCTCTCTAGAGTGGTAGCAGCTTTACCTCAGTCCTAGCCGTCTGATTCGTGCCCCTCTCTCCTATGGAGGGAAAATCACTGGGGCTGATTGGCGGTACAGTGTTGTCTAAGATGTCTGCCAAAGTGTGCTATCGAGAACTTTTACTCAGTCAGCTGGAGTCTCATAATCTCAATTCACTTTGTTAGTTGCGTACGATTTGTTGACCTCTGGAAAAGTGTGCTCCTAGGGAAGTCTAAATTTCTGTTGTGGAAGCTTTTACATGGCTGGTTACCCAAATAGATGCAGCTGAATCCTCTTTGCCCCCTTTGTGGCCAGGTTCAGGAAAAGATCCGTCATTTGTTTTGGGAGTGCCCCGTAGCCCGTGATTTGTGGAGGAGAATGGGAAGCGCGGTCCGTTCGACTGGTCTCATGGCGAGCTTCTCATTGAAAGCTAAGTTGCGCGTTGCGTTGTTCGTCTCCCGTCTACCTTAGCTGCCTGCTGGCCTTTCTTGCGTGCGGCCCTGGTCATGGCCATTCGATCTGTCAAAAATCGATAGGTCTTTCGAGAGTCGATACCTTGGGCTTGCAGACTACCTTTGCTGGTTTATGAATGCAAGGAGAACTTACGGGATCCGGGAGTGGGGTTAAGTAAGAAGGACCTTGCTAGTGGGGAATGCTCTTCAGGACATAGGTAGCATTTTTAAGGGCTGGTTTCTTACTGCAGTAGCAGGGTAGATACAAAATTTGGCCAACCCTAGAGGCAAATGCCTGTGGCCTCGTCTTTTCTCTTGGGCTGACCACCCAGTTTTGTTAATACAATTCAATTTTTTAAAAAAAAAGGAGAGCCCTTGTAATGTGTGCTTATTTCACGCAATCATAGTTCTCTGCATTCGATATTCTGTGTATTATTTCTATCAAGGATCAGATCCAAAAATTTGAGAGTTCTCAGTTCTTCATAAACTCAAAATGAGGTCAGTTACGTTTTTCCTGATATGGCGGTGCGAATCAGATGGGTTCCCTATCGACTATCACTTTTCTCAGACGCTTCAGCGGCAACACTTTGAAGCTTGTCAGATGGCTACGAAAACGACTTGTCGATAAGGAAACTATGCTAGGCGTATGTTTAAGTTCTGACGGTCTTTGGAGCAAAGTACGTATCTGGAACTCGTGAACTCGAACAATCGTCCCGTGCTCGAAAAAATTGGTAAGACCGACTCTGACCGAGTCTGACCGACTTCAGCATGACACAGGACTCAGGAGTAACAGGACAGAAAGCTCATGGGCTCTCTTGAGCAATCTGCAACGACGCTTATTACTTGTCTTCTTGTGGGATTCTCAACTTTATGGATAACAACCTGGCCTCTGCGTCTCTGCCCATGCTGCATACGTAATTTCGAGTACTGAAATCTTGAGGATGGAAACAGGTAGAACAGGGACTGCAGGGCTAACTTGCACGTTGGGATCTTTGACGATGGTTAAAGATAAAAGTGAAATATTCTAGGACGATGGAGAACGGAAGGCTGGAATGAAGGCAATAGAAGGGGAGTTGTGTCAGGAAATTGAAAGTAGGGAATTAGGGTAAGCTAGAGGAGGGAAGATCCGAGGAGGGTATCAAATTCCCCCACAACGAACGCCCCTTCGAAATTTGAAAAACGCTGCTTCGCATTACGAAGTTCCTCACCTGGCGCGCTACTCCCACCACATCAGATTCACATGCCCTTCCATCTAAAGCACAACCTCCAAGATTAATTGATGAAATCTACGTTCCCCACATCTCACTGCCATTAACTGCCAAAACCAGCTTATCAGAAAAGCAGATTGAACCGTTTGTCTTGTAGTGAGCTGTATCGCTCTGGCCAACATGGGTGCTCTCTGTTCTTGATGTTTTAATATAGCATCAAATCAGGCAGACCTGTGCTGGGTTTATCCTACGTTACAACGCTCGATGACCTCGGAAAAAGCTTAGTGGATACTGAGCATTTGGAATGTCTTTTAGGGATCTTATATGTGACATGTGAGCTTTCTTATTCTATTCCTTGTGCTAATTACACTCCAAACAGAGAAAGGAGAGGATGAATCTTGTGGACATTCCATGTACCAAGAGTGCACAATTGCATGTGAGCTCCTAGAATGTTGGGAAACGTGACCTTGATACATACGTTACACATATAATGTAGCTCCAAGTCTTATTTAAAGCTTATGGTTTATTTTAGCTTGACATAAAAGTAATAATTATTATAGTGCATGGAAATTCACAAAATGAGAATTCAACTCTCCATGGCCTCTAATGAAGCTAATGGGCCTAGCACAAGACTAAACTTATTTTCCCATTAGCTTATGTTGATCAATGTTCTTACAATGTGTTTTTTTCTTTTCGTTTCAAATTAAAGAGTAAAGAGAGTTTGAGAAACTAAAGAGAATCACTTCTCATGGCTCATCCATGGGTCCATGACTAGTTACTAATTACAACATTACAAGCTCTAAATGTTAATATCATTTAAAAACACTAACATTGTTCTACCTTTCAATAACATTACTAAATAAAAAACATAAATTCTTTCCAAAGTAATTTTTTTGAAAGAGAGAATGTTTATTAAGATGCACTCTATAGTAGTGATGAGGAAAGGCGATACATAGAGGAGCAAAGAAACTTAGAAGACATGTGGCAAGAAATGGATTATGCAAGAACCAAATGTCAATGCCAAGTGCAAGCTTTGCTCACATAGACAACCTATGTGATAACACTACATCACAACTACATGATAGTGAGAGAAGAAATAGTTGCTGAGAGTCTATGTCTAAAGCTATTGAATTAGTTTGTCTAAAGCTTTTGAATTAGTTTTGCTTCTTTCGGGTGAAATGTATGGGGTACTTCTTTGATGAACATAGGTCCTTCAAATTAGATATGCACGCATAGCCTCATGCAACTCTCATTAGAGGTACTTTTGTAAATAGCATTTTATAGCCCTTGTTGGGATGTTTTTGTCAAATGGTTTTATTGCTTTTGAGTTCAGGTACAATGATATTCTTGCATCATGATTTTCTTCTTCTGTACAGCAATGGATATAATGTTCTTCCATTTATTTCTTCGTGCTTTCATAAATTATATATATCCATTATGCATCTGAAACATTCAAATGCTCCTTTTTTATTTCACGACGCAATGTAAATTACATTGCACTATGCAATGTAATTAAACCACGATTGGTTTTCCGCATGGAGCCCCTATCCCTCGCCTCTTTGTTTGCGCTGCTGTGGGCAATGTTCCTCGTATCCTCACCAAGAAGGGGATGAGGTGATTCCAAGAAGGGGATGGAGGGGGTTTCATCAATGAAGGCCCTGTTTCAAGTCGGGAGGCCACGTGATGCGGATAAAACCGCATAGATTGACGATAAGTGATAACTTCAATCGGTACCCTGGCTTCTTCCGCCATAGCTTTTCGCATACAATATAGTTTCTGCCCCATCCTAATTCCAGTCAGGCTCCCCTCCCAGCTGACTCCAGGCATTATGTTCTTCTTTTCCAATTGCCCCTCAACTTCAGTACTGTCTCCATATTGTTGCTTTATTCCCTAATGTTTTATATCGTGCATTGCGCTTCTCTCTAAACATCACCGTACATCCATGATCCTAGAATGTGTCAAGTTGGCTACTCTGGCCTTGTAAATTGCCTTCCTATGAAGGATATCCGCACAGATCTCGATTGTCCCAAGCTGCAAGAGGAGCTGCTTTCTTCCCATCCATCTCAAACTTAAGCTTCGCGATCGGTAGATAACGCAGTCTGCAGCATGGGCAGGTTATCGTCCGTAAACTCGAAAATGCCACCAAACAAATGACTTTCTCTAAACGCCGTGGAGGGTTGCTCAAGAAAGCAAATGATTTTTCCGTCCTGTGTGATGCTGAAGTCGGCGGACTCTTTATTTTTTCCAGCACGGGAAGAATGTTTGAATTTGCAAGTTCCAGGTATTGGTTCTCCTCCATCTTTGAACAAATGCACGTCGCCTGTTTAGATCTCGCAGTGTATGGATATGATGAGGCTGGCATAGTAATCGTTCGAATTTCAGAGAATCACAGCTACTGACAGACTTTGTGGCCATCCAGAGTAATCAATCCACGGGACAATATTATCCCAAAAGTCCTCTCCAAAAGATGGATAGATAGAGTTCAGCGTCCGTCTAGTATAGAATTAGTTCCTTTTCGGTGCCATGTCCTCCTTGCGTACGCCTATGAGAGAACGAAGCATTGCATCTGCGTTTTTGACGCCAAATAACTTGTCGCTTAAGAGCATTCTGAATTGTGAAGACAATGGCGAACGTTCCCCACGTTGCGGTAGTGCCCTCTGATATATAGTTCTTCTACGTTCTAGCTTTACTTCGTATAACTAATGACCTTATACACGTGGCATAGCTATGATTGTAATTATGCAGGTAAAGTTTGTGGAAATTTTTCTATCGTCATAAACGGAAGTACAATGAATAAACGAAGTAGCGAGAAGGTAATGGACAAAAAGACAATGCCATAGGAGAGCCCTTAGTGTGGGAGATGTAACTTTGAGCGCTCAAGGAGACAAAATGAATGTGTGGCATAGAGAGCTATAATTATAGATTTAATTTTGCTAATTTTCTTAATAAAGAAGGCAATAGGGCTAATCGTAGGTGCAACTTTTAGCAAATTTATCAACACAAAAATAGTTACATGAATACTCGAGGAGCCCTAGATGCATTAGCTTAGAAAGTTTGAGAGCAAAGCACGGTAGTGCATAACAATGATAGCAATGGAGAAACAAGAAAGAAAGAAACTATATTAGATTTGCAGAAGTCCAAAATATCTATGTGACTGAAGAAATCAAATACAAGAATGCTATAGGTGAAAGCAAATACTACTATTATTAAGCTCCATCACTAAAGACCAAGCTCTTTAAGTTTACTTAATGCGTTTGAAAAAATATAGAATGGCATATCCTAGGTTTCTTTTCAATTCAAGCATCAATCATCATCATTCTCTTCTTCTTCTTCTTCTTCTTCTTTTCTCTCTCTCTCTCTCTCTCTCTCTCTCTAAATTCTTCTATGTAAGATCTTCCTTCTCTAAACATGGACCATCTGTTGACTTTCCTAGCTCTTTGTGTGTGTGTGTGCATGCATACACGCGCATGCATGCATGTACACAAATGCATGTGTGCATGCGCATGCCGTGCAGGCATGTGCGTGTGTGTGTGGGTGTGCATGTGCATGTGTAGGTGTGTGAGTGCATGCATGAGAGAGAGAGAGAGAGAGACAGAGAGCTACTTAGGCTAACTACTTTAGGCTGCTTTTAACTTCTTAGTGTTCCTTTAAACATAAATGTGTATTTATGAGAATTTTATCATCCATTAAAAGGCCTTTTCCATTAGCTAAAGAGAGAGAGATAAGAAGAATCAATAATTAACAAAGGAGGGAATACATATATATATATATATAGCCCCCTCCGTGCATGCACAAGCACGAACCCTCAACACCCTGCCCCCACAAAACAGACGCACACACACACACACACCAGGGATGTTTTTATCAAAGCTATACTTATATATTAATATAAAATCTTGGCGAAAGTTTATCGAGATAGTTGTTTTAGTTTCATAATATTTGTAGAACATATTACAAATTTATCTATTTTCTTTTGAATTCTAAAGAAAAAGTTGTAAATCCTAGCGAAACTTTAAATGTTTTCTCATAAAAGTTTCAAATCTTGGAGAAATTTTCAAACCTTTATTTTTGTCAAGGCATAATATAAAAGTTTCACTTCTTAAAGAGACTAATGGAAAAAAATCATCCATAACACACACACATTTGAGCTATATATATCTCACCCTAACTCTAGCTAGCTCTCATGTATATATTCCTATGAACTATCAATATTACTCTCGGGGGCGTCACTCATCATATGTAACCCTATCACATGAGTTCAACCGATGGATATTGTTAATTTTTGAATTTAACAAAAATTAATCTACATAAAGGATTATTTAAAATAAAATTTGGAAAAATTTATAGATTTGTATAGAAAAAGGGTACATTTTATTAATGAAAATTTTACAAATAAGGGAATTTATAAATGGTCCTTGAATGCACATGATATAGAGGGTTTATACATAGTGACCCCCTTGAGGTATTACTCCTTCCTCTTACCTAGTGTTTGTGTCTCTATCTCCATTCAGCATAGTAACAAATCTAGAGGTATCCCAAAAGCAAACAAACTTTCAGATATGTCATTTTTTCCTTGTATGCTTGGAGAACGAGTCTATTTCAAAAACAATTAGACCCAACATAATCACATTCTTCTGCAATAGGCTAAAGTTATGGCTTGCTCTATGGTTTTTGCTATACCAAAAGGAGACTACCTCCCTCAAAGCATGTCTACTTCTGTATATGATGCTTTTTGATAACTCGGCCCAAGGTTGGGTCTATTTAAACACTTTTAAGGCCTAGCTTGACTATGTTCTACTACATAATGCAAGAGCCATGCAAGATGTTTGGTTGTGCCCATTGGACATTGGTCCCTGCCTTATTTCTAGCTTTGATTATTATTGCTATTATTTGTTGTATAGTAACCTAAGAATGCTTAATCAGAATTGTGTTATGTTTTGAAGTGCATGTAGGTTTGTGGTCGTAATATTCTATGACCATTTGCATGAGTGCTTGTATGAGCAATTGTGCTACATAGTGGTCCATGTAATACTATTAAATTTTTGCTTGCAAAAAAGCATTGATGTTTTTGTTAAAATTATGTGCTTTGGTAATCATGGGCAATGTTTGGAAAGTAGTGATGTACACCAAAATCTCACTTTCTGTATTCTCTATTTTGCGTCTAAATATGCGTCTAATTCTCAGTGTAGACACGCTAATACGCACGCAAATAGATGCACTGACAAACACAGTATTAGACGGGTCCATATTTTCTCAGTGTAGACGCGCTAATAGACCTGTCAATACACATGCAAATAGACGAGCTGTTAGATGCGCTATTAGACACGCCCGTAATTTCTCTATTCAAGCAACGCCTATAGACGCGTCCGCTATTTTGCGCGTCTATCAAGCGCGTCTATAGTTGCTTTGTGTTGTTGTGATAGACCGCTATCCGCCCACATATACAAGAATTAAGTGAGGTGAGGAGAATGAGACAATATGTAAAATAGTTTTGCCAATATCAATGATGGGCTACGGTTCAATCTCATCCTCAATGAGATCAACCCTTGCCAAACTATCTACTTCAAAATCCAAACAAGTGTTTAGATCTACAAATACATTCAACCCACTACTACTTGTGCTACTCATGTGCTCATCGAAATCAGCATCACCAATGGTAGGCTCGTCCTCATGGCTAATGGCCTCAATATCTGTATCTCCTATCTCATGATCATCCTCCTCTCTTGTATCACGGTCATCATCACCTCCATGGCCATGATCATTCTCCATATGCTCCATATTAGTAAATGTACTATACATCACTTTGGAACGTGGCATAATAGGTATGACATGCCACCATCTATTATTATCCACCATTGGTTGATAGACAACCTAATTCAAACACAAATACAATCATGTTATTTTCCTTGCATCGAAGGTATCAAGTATTTAAAAGCGAGTATTTTTATATGTGTGCACAGTACCTGTTCACATTGTTGCGGTAGTACTAGTGTGTCCTTCCTACTTTGCCAAAACTTTGTGGAGTCAATAGTTACAAAGCCACTTGCATGGCGTTTGATTAGGGCCTCTTTCCACCATGTCATTTATAAATCACTTTACATCCAAAACATACACAAAGAAGCGTCGAAAGTCAAGCTTAATAATATCTTGGATTATGCCACAATAATCATCCATGGCTCCATTGGCTCCCTCAAAGCTAGTAATGACGCCGCAATCTTATGCGTTTCTCTTATCATCAATCCATTATGTTCGAAAATGCTCGCCCTCACACCATATAGCATTGAACATAGTGCACTACACCAAGAAAAAATCAATTAAATAAGCAATCTAAATTATTGAAAGCTCCTAACTTATGCATAACATTCTATATACCGACCTTGCTCATGCATCCCCTAGCATACTCCCATTCTTCCATTGTGATATGCATCCCCTCGTCTTTCTCTGCTTTCTCCATTTCGTCAACTAGCCAATCCACATGAATATCCTTTGGAAGTGCTCTTAGATACTGAGGGTATGACACACGAGATCCGTGGTGTGTACGAAAGAGGGCCCTTTCTTCTTGTCTTCTTGCCTTGGCATCCTCGTATCTTATCACCCACCTTTTCATCACATCACTATTAAGCACGCAATAGAGGTTGATATTATTAAGCAACTCCGTGTCTATTACTTTGTTGCATCCTTTCCCTTGAGGCACAATAGAGGTCATCCTTAGGTCTTCATCATCTCTCCATAGTCGTGGGAGAGAGCTATCCACATCAACAAGAAACTCAAAAATATATACAAGTGACTCTTGTACCAACCAACCCTCGGCCATGCTACCTTCGGGTCTTGCATTTTGTCTCAAAAAGCCCTTCAAGGTCTTCATGAAGCGCTCGAGGAAGAACAATCATCATGCATGTATAGTACCGCACATAGCAATCTCATCCACTAAATGCACTATGAGATGTAGTTGGCTTGTGAGAATAGAACGTGGAAATGTCTTCTGCACTAAACAAACCACCTCCACTAACATAACTCGAGCATTCTCAAGCGTGGTGGGATCTATTTCCTTTGAGCTCACATACCTAGAAATGAAAAAGTACACCGTATTAGCAATATGAACACCATGCATGGAGCATTGATACGCATCATATTTTATATCATGTAAAGTACCTCACAAGCTTGCCCATCCTGTAAATACAATCCTTCACGTCCTTCGATGCACTACGAGAAATGCTAGTAGGTAGTATGAACTGAACCCACGAGGAGCTGGTTGATTAGTTGCTTATAATTATTCACTCACAAATTTGAAAGGAAAAAGATATTATGCACATAAAATACTTACTTGTCCAGAGCATCTTGTGCCAATCATGAGATTTCAAGCCATATAATTTCTCTACACCTCTTTTCTTGCTCTTTGTAAAGGCCCCCTTCAAACACCTCATGCATCCACTAGGAGTACGAATTGTAGTAATAGCGCGCTTCACCGCCGCCATCTCTAGTTTTGATAACCTCCACAGTGCATGAGGTAAAAAAACACGCCCATTTGGTCTCTCTTGTGGCCAAGCTTCATGCATCCTCCCTGTGGTATGTAGATCCTCCCTTATGCCTACGGAATCTCGTGTCCCACTCCTACATGGAAGCATATTGAAGACACATGGCCAAGCTTCAAGGAAGGACCTGCGTGTCTATAGGTGCTTTGTCTTGTTGTGCATGGCTTATTATTTATTTTTTTTTGGACATTAGTATAAGTAGCTATGTTGGAAAATGGAGAGTTTTTCATGCAATATTATTGATCATTTGCTAGATAGTGATCCATGCCTTATTACTTATCATTGGGACCGGACAATGGCCCAAGCAGCTATGCTAGACAGTGGTTCATGTAATATTATTGATTATTTGGTCCATGTCTTATTACTGATTGTTAGCCACAGAATGGTCCACATAGGTACGATGGACAATGTTTCATGTAGTATTATTGATTGTTTGTTTAGTGGGATAATGATCCACATAGGTATGATGGACAATGTTTTATGCAATACTATTGATTATTTATTGGATGATAGTCCATGCCTTATTAATGATTATTGGTTAAACAATGTTCCAAGAAGCTATGCTAGATAGTGGTTTATGCAAATTGATAGTTTGCTAGATAGTAGTCCTTGCCTTATTATTGGATGGGGAGTGGTTCGAGAAGCTATGCTAAATAGTGGTCCTTGCACATTGATTGTTTGCTAGATAGTATCCCATGCCTTATTATTGGTTGTTTGTTGTTAAGTGGTCGAAGAAGCTATGCCAAACAGTGGTTTGTGCCTTAATTTTTGTTTACTGACCAGACCCCAAACATATGTGATGGACAATGGTCATGTTTACCACAAATCCATCATTATGTGGCAGGTTATATCTATCTTCAAATATGGATCATGATGCTTACCATAGCACCATCATCACTATGTTCATTACAAAGACAAGAAAGGATCAAATAATTGGTTAAATGTTCTTCCACCATACTTGTAAATATTTCACATGCATATTCAACGCATGGTTTATGACTTGTTTATGAATACATTGTATATATTATGTACCACATAGCATATTCAACATATGGCCTATGACTATCTTTGTACATATTTTGCATGCACACATACATACATACTATATTCTATATATATATATATGTCACTACAAGGCATAGGCCATTTTCCGACGGAAATACCGACGCTTTTTACATTAAAATTTTTTTTTTCACGGGCGCAAAGGTCGCTATAAAAGTCGTTAAAATCGTCGAAAAAGGAGCGTCGCTATAAACCGTCGCTATATAGCGACGCTGTTAATCGTCGCTATATAGCGACGATGTAAACGTCGCTATATAGCGACTCTGTTAATCGTCGCTATATAGCGACACTGGTAAACGTCGCTATATAGCGACGATTAACAGAAGGTAAAAAAAATGGTTAGTGGGGCTAAACAGGGCCAAAAGGAAGCCCTGTTTAGCCCCACTTTTTTTTTTGTAATTACAAAAGAAAGTTTTTTATAACAAAATTTCCCTTGCTTGCAGGGTGATACAAAATTGTTCTTGTGAACGATGAGGAAGAAATGCATATACATATACAACTGTGTTTGAAACAAAATTACCTTGTGAAAGGGCGATACAAAATGGCTCTAACGAGTGGATATGAAAAATGCTACTACCACTACTAATCCGAATCCGAATCCGAATCGTCTTGTTGGGCTGTTCCCTGGTCCTCGGCACCTGCATCTTCTCCCTCGTCCGCGACACCTCCGTCTTCTCCTTCGTCATCGGCACCTGCGTCCGATCCTTGCCCCTGTTGATCGCTCGTCTCTGATGATGGGACGCTTGAGCTTTGACCCTGAGAGTGAACCATATAAATCGAAAATTAGATTGGAACTTAAATTAAAAAGTGAGATTACAAGCAGGAGTAAACTTATACCGTGCGAGCAGCCACCTCAGCCCAATCGACTGTCGCTCCCATTGCCTCTTGCTCAATGAACCACGGCTTGGTTCCTATCCGAAATACGCGCCGCGTCTCTGCATCCGTAGGAAGACGACCCATCGCAGCTTGCTGTGGATCCAATTTACGAGAGTTAGAGTTAGCTAAAGTGCATGTAATATGTAAGTAAAACAAATAGAACAATACATTAAATGGAAAGAAGTAAACTTACCACGGTTGCCTCGAACGCATACCGTCCACCTGCACCAAAGTGCGAAGTACCTACGACATCCAGCCGTCTCTTCGCAGCCCTCCTCTGACCCTCGAACATTTCAGGATGGTCCCTATGTTGCTTCTTGAAGTACTTCCAATCAGCTTTGTCTGCCCAGCTGGGTTTAGACAACCCCTTTGTAATGGAAGTACGCATGGTTGATCTGCGATGCTTTAGGACCAAACCCATGCGCTCGAGCATATAACTGTTATTAAACTCCACATTTGGCGGATTAGGAAATCTGAGTTTTAACTCATCGATCACCGCCTGCTTCTTTTGGCCATCTTGATACCGCCAATCGATATTTATGCCGCTCTTGAAGTGATGACTCATCAACCGCCTCATGGCGGCCATCACTGCTTTGCCCTTTTTGTCTTCTATTATCTCTCCGGCAGATGTGATTTGATAGGAGAGATCCCCTGATGAGTAAGGGGGACTGACGGTAGCAGAGTCTGAAGGAGTGGAAGCTGCGCGACCGCTTCCGGATCGAGGAGTAGCTGTGGGAGTAGGAGAGGGAAAGGGACCTGACTGATACTGTGTCTCCGGACCAAGTGGAGACCTAAAGGAGCGTGAGTGTGCTGACTCGTCTACATCTCCTGAGTCAGCACAACATGAGCCGCCCATCCTACTCTTCCTTCCCTTGCGGGAGGCATGCGCAGGTGATGATCCCGCGGTCGAAGGGGCGCGAGGGGATGGCTGGGCTGTACGTCCACCCGTCGGTGTAGGGGAAGGAATTACGGAGGTCCTCTGAGAGAGCAGAGAGAAGAATCTCGCTGCCTCCTCATCGCTCATCTGCGCTACAAACTCGTCGGGAGTCCCAACAAAGCCATGCGCGGCTAGCAAAGGAGTCCCCTGAGGGGTAGTCGCAGTGCTACGTGGAAGAGGGGTCGGACCAGGGGTAGTCACAGTGCTAGGACCGAGAGGAGTCGGACCAGGGGTAGTCCTCGGGGTAGTCGCCTGAGAGGAATCAAAGTCCTCTGGAGCATATAGATCGTGAGCTCTCCTCCTGCGAGGCTGTCCGTACTCGTCCGATGAGCGATGTGATCCCATGTCTAACATAGACACAAACACGAAAACAGAAAACAAATAAACAAACATGAGCATTCTCATAGGCATAGGCATAGGCAAGAAGAAAGAAGAGGGAAAGGAAAGAAGAGGGAAAGGAAAGAGGGAAAGAAGAGGGAAAGATAAGAGGGAAAGAAGATGTAAAGGAAAGAAAAGAATGAGAACGAGGAAATAGAGAATGAGAGAAAGGGAAAGAGATGAGGGAAAATAGAGAATGAGAGAAGGGGGAAATGAGAGAAGGGGGAAATAGAGTGGGAAATAGAGAATGAGCATATGCAGAAATAGAGAATGAGCTTATGCTTCTCTCATTCTCTATTTCCGCATAAGCTCACGCATGTGCATGAGCTTATGCGGAAACTTAAGCATAAGCTCATGCACATGCATGAGCATAAGCATGAGAAGGATGAGTTTCCGCATGCTTATGCTCATGCGGAAAAAGAGAAGAAGCTTATGCAGAAAAAGAGAAGGAGAGAAGCATCTCTCATTCTCTATTTCCGCATAAGCTCCTTCTCTTTTTCCGCATGAGCTTATGCTTATGCTCATGGGTGAGCATGAGCTTATGCTCATGTTTCCGCATATGCGAAAATAGAGGAGGAGAGAAGCATAAGCTTCTCTCATTCTCTATTTCCGCATATGCTCACGCAAAAGAGAAAGAGAAAGAGCTTATGCGGAAAAAGAGAAAGAGCTTATGCGGAAAAAGAGAATGAGATCCGCATATGCTTCTCTCATTCTCTATTTCCGCATAAGCTCCTGCGGAAACTTCCGCATAAGCTCATGCTCATGAATAAGCATAAGCTCATGCTTATGCTCATGCGGAAATAGAGAAGGAGCTTATGCGGAAAAAGAGAAGGAGCTTATGCGGAATAAGAGAAGGAGCTCAAGCGGAAACTTGCGGAAACTTGCATGCGGAATAAGAGAAGGAGCTTATGCGGAAAAAGAGAATGAGAGAAGCATATGCTTCTCTCATTCTCTATTTCCGCATAAGCTCTTGCGGAAACTTACGCATAAGCTCATGGACATGAATGAGCATAAGCATGAGCTTAGGCTTATGCTCATGTGCTTATGCTTATGCATAAGCATAAGCATAAGCTCATGCTTATGCTCATGCGGAAAAAGAGAAGGAGCTTATGCGGAAAGAGAGAAGGAGCACTTGCGGAAACTTGCGGATAAGCTCTTGCGGAAGCATGAGCATAAGCATGAGCTTATGCTTATGCTTATGCATAAGCATAAGCATAAGCATAAGCTCATGCTTATGCTCATGCGGAAATAGAGAAGGAGCTTATGCGGAATGAGAGAAGGAGCTTATGCGGAAAAAGAGAATGAGAGAAGCGTATGCTTCTCTCATTCTCTATTTCCGCATAAGCTCTTGCGGAAACTTACGCATAAGCTCATGCGGAAGAATGAGCATAAGCATGAGCTTATGCTTATGCTTATGCATAAGCATAAGCATAAGCTCTTGCTTATGCTCATGCGGAAAAAGAGAAGGAGCTTATGCGGAAAAAGAGAAGGAGCACTTGCGGAACTTGCGGATAAGCTCTTGCGGAAACTTGCGGATAAGCTCTTGCGGAAACTTGCGCATAAGCTCTTGCGGAAACTTACGCATAAGCTCTTGCGGATGAATGAGCATAAGCATGAGCTTATGCTTATGCTTATGCATAAGCATAAGCATAAGCTCATGCTTATGCTCATGCGGAAAAAGAGAAGGAGCACTTGCGGAAACTTGCAGATAAGCTCTTGCGGAAACTTACGCATAAGCTCTTGCGGAAACTTACGCATAAGCTCTTGCGGATGAATGAGCATAAGCATGAGCTTATGCTTATGCTTATGCATAAGCGTAAGCATAAGCATAAGCTCATGCTTATGCTCATGCGGAAAAAGAGAAGGAGCTTATGCGGAATGAGAGAAGGAGCTTATGCGGAAAAAGAGAATGAGAGAAGCATATGCTTCTCTCATTCTCTATTTCCGCATAAGCTCTTGCGGAAACTTACGCATAAGCTCATGCTCATGAATGAGCATAAGCATGAGCTTATGCTTATGCTTATGCATAAGCATAAGCATAAGCTCATGCTTATGCTCATGCGGAAATAGAGGAGGAGCTTATGCGGAATGAGAGAAGCATAAGCATAAGAGAATAAGAGGGATGCGGAAATAGAGAATAAGGGGGAAAGGAAAGAGAGAAGGGAAAAGAGAGAGGGGGAAAGAGAGAATAAGAGAAGAGGGAAAAAAGAGAAGGGGGAAAATGAGAAAAAGAGAAGGGGGAAGAGAGGGTTCCTACGCCCATCACTGCAGCTAGCGCTTAAGGCGCTAGCTGCAGGCAAATGCAAATAACAAAAAGCTTAAATGGAAAGAAGAGGAAGCACTTACCTGTAAAAGTATGTCCCGCTCGGTGTAGTGGACTGGGCCCACAAAAGAGAGACTATGTCCCGCTCGGTGTAGTGGACTGGCCCTACAAAAGAGAGAAAACAACCCATTTTTTCAAATAAGATGTTAGTGGAAAGAGGAGATCACAAAAGCAACTTCTTGAAAGGAGACAAGGAAAGAGAAGATTGAGGAGACAAGGAAAGGAGGAGATTGAGGAGAAGAGAAGGAAGAGAAATACATAAAGAAGAGGTGAGTTTCTTTCTTTCTTTCTTGAAATTTCGTTTTTTGTTTGAATCCTTTCTAATCAAGCATGAAAACTAGTTTAAAACTTTAGCAATACAAGTAGAAACACTCACAAAACCAAAGCTAACAAACAAACAACCTACATTGTTGAAAAAAACTCACCTTTTGAAGAACTTTCTTTCTGGAAACCAAAGAGGGAAAAAGGAGAGAGAGGGTGCACAAGAGGTAGGAGGAGGGTGAGGAGTGGGAAATAGGGTAGGAGGTTGCTTGGAATAGATGGGAGGTCAGTGAAAATAGGTGGGAGGAGATTTTGGAGAGCTTAGTTTAGAGATTAGGAAAGCTTTGAGCAAAACGCCGCGGGTTTCGGCGTTTCGGGTTTTAACCCACAGCGTCGCTATATAGCGACGCTTATTCGTCGCTATATAGCGACGTTTTTAATTGAAAACGTTGCTATATAGCGACGCTTTCAATTAAAATCGTCGCTATATAGCGACGGAACAGAGCGTCGCTATATAGCGACGCTTACTGTTTGTTTTTTAATGAGGCCTCTTGTGACTCAAACATGCTATGCCTATAATTGTCAATATCTCCTCTTACTACACAGCCTTACTATATAGGATTTTTTGTTTCAATCCTTACTATATAGCGATGTCATTCTTTTTATATAGCCTCAAGAGAAGCTCAAATTAAACATGCTATGCTCATAATTGTGTACATCTCCTCTTCATGCTTATGTTTTGGTTTTATAAGTGTAGATGGAAGGGACGAGTGGAAGCTCATCCGATGATGCGCCAACGCCCGGGAGCACGAAGTGGCTTACGGAGAGGTTATATTGTCATTGCACTCATTGCAAGCGAGAAGTACGACATCAACGTTGTATTATCATGCGCCACTTGCGGATGTATGGGGAGGAGCCGGAACCAGTACCCCCCGTTGGTGTTGCACATGTTGATGGATCATCGGTAAGTCAAAGCTATTTAAGTTCGCAATCTTATTGTATACCCGGAATTAGAAGATCTTCTATTTACACGAATGAGCTTATGACAGGATGACGAGGGTGACGAGGGTACACATATACCTTCTCACTTTCAACAAGACTATAGTCTCCCAGATGACGACGAGGGTATGGTCGACATGATGGATTCCATTTTTAGGGGCACTACATCCCACGTACACGTGATGTCAGAGTCTGAGGTGAAAATGCGAGAGTTGCAATCAACACAATTGTACGAGGGTGCCAGGATGTCTAAACTACGTGCTTGTCTCTCAATCTTGAATCTACAAGTACAGTATGGGTGGTCGGATACAAGTGTCTCGGCCTTAATGAGGTTAGCCCTTGCATTAATTTGATTGACTCATTATTTGGATATTGTTTGTTTTGAGAATCATCATTTGGATAGTGTCTTTGTCATAGGTTGCTCCAAAAGATGTTGCCTGCACCAAATACCATGCCCGCATCAAGAGATGAAGCGAAAAAGATGCTAACAATGGTGGGTATGGATTATGATACCATCCATGCTTGCCGTAATGATTGTATTCTCTTTCGTCGTGAGCATGGAGATTTGGCTAGTTGTCCAAAGTGTGGGGAACAATGATATAGAGATGACTTGCAGGGTGAGAGGATACCGGTAAAGGTCTTAAGACACTTTCCCATCATTGCAAGAATACAACACATGTTTCGATGCAAATCCATAGCGGAGTTGATGACATGGCATGCATCTCATCGGTCCACTGATCACACATTGAGGATTCCCGCAGATTGTGCGGCTTGGAAGCACATAGATAATCAGTGGCCGGACTTTGCGAGAGAGCCACGCAACTTACATCTTGGGCTAGCCATGGACGGCGTGAATCCTTTCGGGTTACGCTCGACATCTTGGTCGACATGGCCCATAGACGTGGTGAATTACAATATCCCACCATGGCTAACAATAAAAAAGGGACACCTCATGCTTGCACTACTTGTGCCAGGAAAGTACAAGGCAAGAAACATGGACGTGTACATGGCACCTTTGATAGAGGAGTTACAGATATTATGGAGAGGAGTGCAGGTCTTTGATATTTCCAGAGCTCCTAGGCATACCAATGATATTTCCGTCAGGGGTATCTTGATGTGGACCATGCATGACTACCCAGGATATGGAGAGTGCGCAGGTACGTGGTTATGTCTTTACATGTACAATGAGGGATTATGCTTTTTTTACTCTCTTTTGCACGCATGTCTTGTACTAACATATTCATGCACGCGTGCAAGGCTTGCTACAAGTGGGTACCATGCTTGTCCTGTTTGTGGACCCGCTCTGAAATCGCTTGCACGCTACTCCAAACACATGAGGAAAAATGTTTATGAAGGTCATGCTCGATACCTTCCGCTCGACCATCTCGCACGTGGAGGTCAACTTGATCCACCACCATCATATTTAAAAGCAAGTGATTGGATTCAAGCTTGGAGGGAGAATGGAGAGGAACCTCCTCCTGGTATGAAGAGGCTATCGATCTTTCATGAGCTTCCTTATTGGGGTCAGTTACAAATCAATCATCTCTTGGATCCCATGCATATCTTTAAGAATGTGGGGGCTACCATTTGGGCACACTTGGTTGGTTCCAAGGACTCGAGAGGAGTGCGAGAAGACTTGCGTGCTATGAATAGGATGTCTCGTTTGTGGCCCCAAGTGCATGCTTCAGGAAAAGTTGTCCTCCCGAAAGCAACGTGGATCCTCTCTACGAGGGAGGAGGCAGCGATCAAGGCAGACATTGCCTCTTTTCAAACACCGACAGGGTACATGCGTTGCTTGAAAGGAGCATTTTCAAAGGACAATAAGCTTAGTGGCCTCAAGTCCCATGATTGGCACAAGGTCTTACAGGTATTCTAAGTAGAATTAGTGTACCGATAATAGTGATGCATTAGCGTAATTATTATTATGTTATATTGTTGACATGATTTCATTGTTGCTTTGATAGTTCATCCTTCCAATTACAATAAAAGGGTGCTTACAAGAAGATGTTAGAAATGCTATATTCAAGATCTGTGGTATTGTGAGGTATGCTTACTATCAATTCGCATTATCTATTTTCTTCATGGACATGTGAAATAGGTGGATATCTCAAATATCTTACATATGCATGGACATGTGAAATAGGTGGATATCTCAAAAAGAGATCTCTATATCGAGCATCGAGAAGGCTAGGGTGGAATCCATCGAAGCCGTATGCTTGCTTGAGAAGCACTTTCCCTCAAGCATTATGACAACTCAAGTCCACTTGCTTGTGCACATAGTTAATGAGGTGGCTATAGCAGGTACCGTTCATAATCGATGGATGTTTTTTCTCGAGCGGTTTATGAAAACTTTAAAGGGGTTTGTAAGACAAAGAGCAAGACCAGAAGCAAGCATGGCAGAGGGATGGCTTGTGCAAGAGTCATTAGTATATATCACAGAGTTTCTTGCATCCACGGATCCTGATATGCCGCAAGCTTGGCACAACAAGGATGATGATCGCATCATTGGCGAGGTCCCCCAAGGAAAAGGGATTGAAAGAAAGATGAGCGAAGAGCAAATGGAGAAATTCAATAAGTTTTGTATCCTCAATAGCCCTGAGATGCAGAAGTGGATTGAGAGATATGAAGTGGCCAAAGCAGAAAGAATAAATGCAAGGACGAGATTCAGAGTAATGTACAGGCGATCACAACCATATCCACGAGATCTGGCTCTTCTCCCTACTCACATGTCACTTGATTGGCTACAACTAGCTATACGTAAAGCCGAACGTGATGGAGAGACAATAAACGAGCGCGAGCGGGAGTTATCATCTGGATGTATGGTGCATGTAAGTTTCTTATCTCTTGATGTAATTAAGTAATTATTTGTGGCAATATATGCTATAAAATAGGTGCATCTTCATTGTTTTAATGATGCTCTTTTACAGTACAAAAAGTACAGTGCATTATGGTCATATGGACGACATTTTCGCATAGAACGCATCGATTCAAAGAGAGTCACGTATGATTGTGGAGTCATGGCTAACTTCACACAAGATAGCCGAGCAAGTGCTTCGGATACCAATCTTCTCTCCTCACAGTTGGATTATTGTGGAACCATACGCGACATCTATGAAATTGATTTCAGACGATTTACTATTTTCATTCTTGATGTAAAATGGTTTAGAACTACTTACAATGGTCCCCATGCAACTGTGAGAAAAGATGGTAGCGGTCTCTTTGCAATAGACTCCACCAAACATTGGACCGATGAAAGTGATACTTTTGTTCTTCCCGAGCACTGTGAGCAGGTGCATACTAATGATTTAATTAGTCGAAGCTTTCGTTTTTTAAGTCCATTGATATATATATAATTGACGACATTTGGCACGTGATTTTTCATCTTCAATATAGGTGGTTTTTCATCCGGATCGTTCTGATCCAAGATGGTGGTACGTGATCCAAGTTGCACCACGAAGTAAGCAGATTTTTGAAGATCGAGATGTGGATATGGAGATGCCACTACCAAATCCGGATCCAATTGATGAATCTAGCGAAGAAGATATAGATCACCATATGAGGCAAGAGGAAGATGCGCATAATGACATCGCACGGGAGGAGGATGGAGATCACGATATTGACGAGGAAGAAACAATCGTCAAGATCAATCACCACACTTAAGCTTAATTGAAGAAGATGATCAAATACTTTTAGGTGAACGTACGATGCTAGAGTACGATGATGATATAGGAGATCAACTCGGTATAGAGTTGGAGATAGACTTGCTTGGCGCCTTAGACTTGGCTCAAGATGAAACAGTTGATGTAAATGCTCTTATTTAATTTGATTTTTCTCATCTCCAACTTGGACATGAATATATGAGCTTCAAAGGCTTGATGTACATGCTCTCATTTTTTATTTCTCTATGAGCTGAAACATGTATGAAAATTTAAAAAATTTTGTCATTGGAAGAAAATAAATTTTAAGGCTAAAAAAAAAAAAAAAACCTCTCTGTAAAACGTCGCTATAATATAGTCTCAGTGTCGCTATATAGCGACCTTAGTAAAAGTCGCTATATAGCGACTTTTACTAAGATCGCTATATAGCGACCTTTAAAAGTCGCTATATAGCGACTTGTACTAACGTCGCTATATAGCGACGCTTATTAAAAGTCGCTATATAGCGACGATTTACGACACCCGATTTTTATACCGACGATTAACGCTAAGCGGGTGCTAATCGTCGGTACGTAAACATCGCAATAGGATGCGTGTGTAGTAGTGTGTATGTGTGTATGTATGTATGTATGTACGTACACATGTATGTATGTATGTATGTATGTATGGATGCATGGATGTATGTATGTATGAATGTATAGATACATACATATACATATATATTAGTGGCTCGAGTTTTACTCTTATAATCCCCAAGGGTTTTTCCATCCATATCTAGTTTGAGTGCGGGTGTGAGAGCTATATATAGCTCGCCCTAGGTGAAGGTAACTCTCACCTTTATCGACCTTTCAATCATCAATACTACTAACTACTTTGGTAGCAACTCGTTCCTTGTGTCCCTCTCTCTTCCTTGGTTCTAACACACACACACACACACATGCACGCATGCACACATGCATGCACATGCATGCGTGCGCACACACACACACACCCACACACACAGATGTGCATATGTTTGTACATACACACATAATATATATGCATATACACATACATACATACACATCAATATATTCATGTACATGAATATATTGATGTGTATGTATGTATGTGTATATGCATACATATTATGTGTGTATGTACAAACATCTGTGTGTGTGTGTGCAGACACATGGAAGGTGAAGAAATTACTTCACTTAGTTTAAAAGACTTGTGCCAACTGGAGCAACAACTACAAATCAGCTTGGGGAATGTCATAGCCAGAAAGGTTAGTGCTTATCCTCAAATTTGCCCCTGCCACAACAAATCATCACAACCGAATTGTTCTTGGATGGACATGTGCCTTCTTGAGATGTTTAGATGTTCTTTATTCATATACTGCTTGGATGGACAGATCTTTACTATGGATGGTTGCATGATCAGGTGGTCCAATGGTTGTGTCCCAATTGATAGAGCATTATTAGTGACTATGTTATAGAGATTTAGGGTAGCTACAATATAGGTTGACAAAACTAAATATGATTTTTTATCAATATCATACCCATTTGGTCCCACATGCATACTTCCTTTTTGGAAATAATTAAAAATTCAAGGTTAATAATCATGGTCATCTCTTAAGGCTATTACAATACTATACTAGCCCAAACTGTGATCTAACTTAACATGCACCTACTCCTATATAACAATGGCAAATATGGTAAGACATACAATGTATTTTTTATTAGCGCTATATATATCTCTGATACCATGTTGAGAGAGAACAAGAAGAGACGATAGACACACCGAATAGACTCCCAAAGAGTGATTCATATTGATCACTAGTTACACATATATAGGTGAGACCTAGTTCAAGTTAGGGCGAGCATCAGCTCGAGAATTGTGTTGGCTCTGGCAATTGCTTATAGATATTGGACATCCTCCATCATCCAGTACTCCTCTCAGATTTGATAATCAAAGTTCCATTATTCTAGCTAAAGACTATGTTCAGCATAACAAATCCAAACATATTGATGTTCATTACCATTATGTCAGACATGAAGTGAAGAAAGGGATGATAATGACTGAACATTGTCCCACTCCTCAGATGCTTGCGGATATTCTCACTAAAGGATTTAGTGAGGCACTCTTCACAGTGCTACGATCAAAACTTGGAGTTCTTGCAGCTTCTCTCTTCCAAGATTAACACACCTATGGCTGACTTTGAACATTCATATATAGATGCACATCTGCATTAGATACTTGTAAATAATTGTACAAATGCACCACTTTAACTCTATGATCAACTTGTATACTCATATATAGGAGCTCGGGTTTTTCCCTTGTGCTCCCCAAGGGTTTTTTTCATCGGTAGCTAGAGACCTTTGTTTGAGTGGGGGTGTGAGAGTTATATATAGCTTGCCCTAACTTGAACTAGGTCTCACCTTAACTAATGATCAATATTAATCAGTTTTTGGGAGTCTATTTGGTGTGTCTATCGTCTCTTCTTCTTCTCTCTCAACATTTTCTTCACCTTCGATTGATGAGATCCAAAGATGCCATAGAGCCTTATAAGTTTACATTTTAACTGCTAACAATATGCTCTTGTATTTTGAACTTTTCTTTGCCCTTGAGTCCATGTATCATGCTCTTGTATCCATGTTTCATGCTCATCTCTTTCAATTTTGAATTCCCCCCCTAGCCCTTAGGGAGATGTCCTATAAAAAGTCAAAATAGCATTTACATTCAAAAGGTTAATATAACCACCCTTATTTAACATAGGCTTTTAACCAAATCCTTCACCAAATTTTAGTTTTTATTCAAAAAATCCAGTTTTAAAATCCTTTCTCTAAGTATAATTCTATAAAAATTGTGTAAATTTTCTAACTAAGAAGAGCCCTTCTAGCAAATGCAGGAAATATCTTAGAGAAAACACATGCCCTAGCCTCATAGTGAAGTACATGCATGAAGAAAAAGGAGTGAGGTTAAAAATATGGGCGTATAAGAAATCATGAATAATCTTAATTTATCTTTTAAAAATAGTATAATTTATCATATTCACATCATGTACATACATACATAGATACATATGTATGTATGTATAAGCATGCATACCTGTACACACACACACACACACACACACACACCCCCACGCGCACACACACACACACCTGCACACACACACACACACGCACGCACACACATGCACGGACGCTAAGAGATCTCAACAACGGAAGTGGAATGGAAGAAGGTGAGAGAGAGGAATCAAAAGAGAGAGTCACACAAGTTTTTGGTGGGTGCAGAACACCCTAATCTTCTATGTCATCCATATATATGTGTGTTTGAGTATTGTACATAATTGGGGTTAAGGTACAGTGGCCTTTAACCCCCACAACCTCCCACTTAACGGTGGCCAATGTGCCTTTAAGGGAGAACAACCAATGAGCGTACTATCCAATGCCCATCAATACACCACAATACTCAAACCATTGACTAGGTAGACTCTTCATCAACATATCTGCAGGGTTATCATCTGTATGAACCTTTACAAGCTCTATGCACTTGTCCTCAAGTACCTCCCTGATAAAATGGTACCTGAACTCAATGTGTTTGGTCTTTGCATGAAAGATCAAATTCCGTGCTAGCTAAATAGCACTCATGGAATCACTATGCAATGTCGTTACACCTGTATGAATCCCCAAATCTCTCATTAGCCCACTACTACACACGGATCCTATTGCAATGCTTAAGTACCGACGTTTAGCGTGCACGAGACGCTAGTCGTCGGTATTAGAAGCAGGGTTCGTTAAGGGTCGTTATATAGCGACTTTAGTAAAAAATCGCTATATAGCGATGTTTGCCTAAAGTTGCTATATAGCGACTTTTATCAGATTGGTAATGGTCGTTATATAGCAACACTGAGATAGTTTTCTAAAGCGATGTTTTACAGAGAGTTTTTTTTCCCATACCGACCTTAAAAGATAGTTTTTTCCAATGACAATTTTTTTTAAATTTTCATAATGTTTGATCTTTTGAGAGAATAAAAGTATGAGAGCATGTACATCAAGCCTTTGAAGCTCATATATTCATGTCCAAGTTTGAGATGAAAAAAATCAATGAAGAGCATTTACATCAACGGTTTCATCTTGAGCCAAGTCTAACACACCAAACAAGTCTATCTCTAAGTCTACACCGAGTTGATCTCCTATATCATCATCGTACTCTAGCATCGTATGTTCACCTAAGAGTACTTGATCATCTTCTTCAATAAAGAGGTTCTCTTAATTGAGTTCCTTCGATCTCTTGTGAGAAAAGTGTCTTAGGTGTTTTTGTGTTTGAAATTTGTTTATGGGAGTTCTAGGATCTCTTTGTTGAGTTCCTTAAATCTCTTGTGAGAAATGTTCTCTTGGTGTTTTTATGTCTATGAAATTTGTTTGTGGGAGTTATAGGATCTCCTTCTTGAGTTCCTTAGATCTCTTGTGAGATAAATTTATTTGTGGGAGTCTTAGGATCTCCTTGTTGAATTCCTTAGATCTCTTGTGAGAAATGTGCTTGTTTTTGTGTCTATGAAATTTGTTTGAGAAAGCTCTAGGATCTCCTTATTGAGTTCCTTAGATCTCTTGTGATAAAATTTTTGTACGTGGGAGCTCTAGGATCTCCTTGTTGAGTTCCTTAGATCTCTTGTGAGAAAATTTGTTTATGGGAGTTCTAGGATCTCCTTGAATCTTTTGTGAGAAATGTGCTTGTTTTTGTGTCTATGAAATTATGAAATTTGTTTGTGGGAGTTCTAGGATCTCCTTGTTGAGTTCTTTAGATCTCTTGTGAGAATTTTTGTATGTGGGAGTTCTAGGATCTCCTTTTTGAGTTCCTGAGAATTCTTATGAGAAATATGATTTCATTTTGTGTTTGTATTCTCACACTTTCTTTGAACAAATATTTAATATTCTTTTAATAGAATGCACGAAAGAATACAAGGAGTTTTAAAGGTGTTTGAATTTAAGGTTTTAAAGGTTATTAGAAGACTTGTCTCATTCTTACACTTTCTTTTGAATGAATATTTAATATTCTTTCAATAAAATGTCAAAGAATGATTTTCAATTTGAGTATATTCTGTGAATAAAAATGAATCCATGTCTCCTTTTATTACTCATTCTTCCACTTTCTTTTGAATGAATATTACTAATATTCATTCAAGTGTAAAGGGCCTGGTAGTTTTGGACTTAGTCTCAAGTCGTGGCACCCTTACGTCGGACCCGTTTTCGAGTCCCAACCTCCCTTAATGTCTCTATTCTGATACTAAATCCCCTTTATGTGCAGCTTAGCCAACACGACCCCTAGCACGGGCCATCTGTCGTTTATCCCACTGCACCACGCCCCACTGGGCAAGCCCTTAGGCTTCACGTTCTTCAGTCCAGAGAGTCACACGGGTCACCAAGACCCCTAGGAATGTCCACCATGCAATGTCTTCATCAGCCCACGTTTCCTTCCTGGTTGGCGGCCTTTACGTGGGTCGGCACGTCTAGCCCCTTCGGGCTCACCTCGAGTCCTGGCTCGGTACCCAATAGTTCATGGTTTATAAATGGTATGGAGAACACACATGGTCCTCACTTTGTGTCATGCCTCTGCGTCTATCTAATATTCATTCAAAAGAAAGTGGAAGAATGAGTACTAAAAAGAGGCATGGATTCATTTTTATTCACAGAATATACTCAAATTGAAAATCATTCATTGACATTCTATTGAAAGAATATTAAATATTCATTCAAAAGAAAGTGTAAGAATGAGACAAGTATGAATATGTAATATTCTTTCAATAGAATGTGAATGAATGATTTTCAATTTGAGTATATTCTTTCAATAGAAATGAATCAATTGAAGGACAAATTGATGTAATGGGATAATACCTAGGGTCATAAGGTCTATGGTTGTGAGTGTGTGAACACATGGTGTGTGTAGGTGTGCCTGAGTTAGGTGTGACTGATGATGTGTCAGTTAGTAGGTGTGAATGAGTGAATCTAGGAGTGTGGTGTGTGATTGAGAGATAATTGTGGATCTAGAGAGGCTCTCTTGAGCTCACATATGATGTCACTCTTGGATGTAACTTGTGCCTATATATTGGGCATATCTCTCATTAATAAACACTCCCTTTCTATCATCTTGGTCTCTCCATCTTGTCTCCATGCTACTCCAACATGTGGTATCAGAGCCTTTCCTCCCTCCTTGAGCCTCCACCCACATCCTAGTGCCACCTCATCATCTTCTTCAACCTTCTTCCACCTCTTCCATGTCTATCTCATTTTCCTCAATTCTGCTCGAATTTGGCAACATCGATTTCTCCACATCCAACTGTTAACTTTCAAAATACTTTCGGCTCCAGCTTTTGCACATTAGGGTGCACCTTTCCAATGTTGAGATTGATGGAATTGTACTTTGAGCTACCGTGCCACCCTATTCTTTGGTCACCAAACTTCCTCAAAATTCCATCTCTACAGTCACAATTTTGAGCTGCCCTATTAGCCACACTTGGAAAACACTTAGGCTAGCTGGTGCCGAAATTTGAGCTCAATCCGACCACAGACGAGGGAGATATCACTGTTTCTTGGGCCAAATTTCTTGATGTAATGCCAGATTATTGTGTGCACTATTTCGCCCATCCTTTGTGCTCCTAGTAGGCATCAGTAAGGGATTTCATTTACCTCCAAAAGCCCCTTGGTTGTTGCTTAGGATAGGTCAAATTTGATCCTCTAGTCTCTTTTTGCTCGATTCGGGGGTTTCTCTCAAATCTCCTTCATGGTGGCTGAAGCGTTGCAAGAGGGTAGATGCTCAAAAGTTTCGGTATTTTACTATTTTTTATTGGCATTGATGGGTGTTGGTCATACGGTAGATGGCTGAAGTATTTAATGCTCCAAAGTTGGTCTATCACTATGCAGATCATGTTATTCAAGACATATGCCTGGATGAAAGGTTATATTGGTCATAAGAATGCATCATTCATGATGTTTCAAACTGGTTTAGTGATGTTTGCAACCCCTTTGCTTTTCTATGTGGATGATATGCTCTATGCATACTATAAAAGTTTGAGGTTAATTATGTATGGCTTTATGTTTCATACACTATGCTATGCAACATTGAAGCATATGATGGATACTCTTCATAGGTTCTCTGCCTTGGCTTTGCCTAAAATGCATGTAATGGTGAAAGGTTATGTGCTTCACTTGAGTAGTGATTTGATGAGCATAGATCTGAAGATCAAGGAAGACATTATGTGCCTCAACGGTGATATGCTAGCTATACTAGCTAGTGATTCTTTTATGAAGAAGAAGGATGCAAGAAAGATCAAAGGGCAAAGGAGTTACAAGAAGGGCTACACCAAGAACCTAGGCCAATGACAATGTACCTCACACTATGGTAGCTTGGAAGAGAAGGAGGAAAAGGACAAGATATGCCATCAAAGGGGGGAATTTCCCCACATCTTCAAAGTATACTTTTTTGTGTGTGTGTGGTCAATAAGGGTTCTCTACCTTGGGATGTCCCCCTCAAATGATTGTTAGTCTTATGTTTTACCTTGCTGGATCTAAGGGTATTCCCTTGCATAGTCATTGTCTATCTCCTGGTTGTAAACTAAGAGTCCTAGGAGTGAGTCACAGGTTGGGGCCACGTGTGTTGCCACATGTTGGTGGGCAAACCATGGAGCATCCCATCTACTACTGCTAAGGGATGAGGTCATCAATTTGTGGGGGGGAATGGAGGACAAATTGATGTAATGGGATCATACCTATGGTCATAAGGTCTATGGTTGTAAGTGTGTGAACACATGGTGTGTGTAGGTGTGCTTGAGTTAGGTGTGGTTGATGATGTGTTAATTAGTAGGTGTGAATGAGTGAATCTAGGAGTGTGGTGTGTGATTGAGAGATAATTGTGGATCTAGAGATGCTCTCTTGAGCTCACATATGATGTCACTCTTGGATGTAACTTGTGCCTATATATTGGGCATATCTCTCATGAATAAACATTCCCTTTCCATGATCTTGGTCTCTCCATCTTGTCTCCATGCTACTCTAACATCAATGTCTCTCAATTTTTCTTACTCATTCTTACACTTTCTTTTTAATGAATATTCTTTCAATAGAATGTGAATGATTGATTTACAGTTTGAGTGTACTTTCATTAGAGATGAATCCATGTCTTCCAATTTTCATTACTCATTCTTACACTTTCTTCTGAATAAATATTTAATATTCTTTCAATAGAATGTGAATGAGTGATTGATAGTTTGAGTGTATTCTCACGGGGGATTCACTAGTAGTAATAAGGAGATGTCACCTGCGTGCAATAAATATATAAAAATTCCCCTTATCTATCCCCTATTTACGGGACCTTACCTTATAAAATGTACCTTCCTTCCCTTATATAACCCCCCTCCCTTACACTCACGTGGTACTGTACGATAAACCCTAGTGGACCCCCCGGGTGTATTCTTTCAATAGAAATGAATCCATGTCTCTTAATTTTCATTACTCATTCTTACACTTTCTTTTGAATGAATATTTCATATTGTTTCAATAGAACATGAATGAATGACAATTAATATATTGCATTCTTGAAAGTGTTTTTTAAACGATATGTGTTTTTTTTGACAAAATGTGTATTGCAGTATGCTTCTATTGCATACTCAAATTAATTTTTTTGCATTCTATTTTTTTGCAACTTCAAAAGCATGGTGCACAGCAAGATTTGGTCATATGTGATGGAGATACGAAAAGTACATGCCTCGGTTTCTTTCATGCAATGTAAATATTGTGTACACAAGTTCATGGGCGGTTCTACCCGCATCAAGCAACATTTTCTTGGAATAGGCAGTGACATTGAAGCTTGCTCCTGCACTCCGTCTGATGTTCTTCCATTATGAAAATCATATTTAGAGAAAGTGAAGAAAGTGGTGAATCCGACCCTGATAACGAATTGTCCAAGTCAACAAGATGTGAGCGCTAGACGATTGTGGAACCAACCAAGTGTGCCCAAATGGTAGCCCCCACATTCTTAAAGATATGCATGGGATCCAAGAGATGATTGATTTGTAACTGACCCCAATAAGGAAGCTCGTGAAAGATCGATAGCCTCTTCATACCAGGAGGAGGTTCCTCTCCATTCTCCCTCCAAGCTTGAATCCAATCACTTGCTTTTAAATATGATGGTGGTGGATCAAGCTGACCTCCACGTGCGAGATGGTCGAGCGGAAGGTATCGAGCATGACCTTCATAAACATTTTTCCTCATGTGTTTGGAGTAGCGTGCAAGCGATTTCAGAGCGGGTCCACAAACAGGACAAGCATGGTACCCACTTGTAGCAAGCCCTGCACGCGTGCATGAATATGTTAGTACAAGACATGCGTGCAAAAGAGAGTAAAAAAAGCATAATCCCTCATTGTACATGTAAAGACATAACCACGTACCTGCGCACTCTCCATATCCTGGGTAGTCATGCATGGTCCACATCAAGATACCCCTGACGGAAATATCATTGGTATGCCTAGGAGATCTGGAAATATCAAAGACCTGCACTCCTCTCCATAATATCTGTAACTCCTCTATCAAAGGTGCCATGTACACGTCCATGTTTCTTGCCTTGTACTTTCCTGGCACAAGTAGTGCAAGCATGAGGTGTCCCTTTTTTATTGTTAGCCATGGTGGGATATTGTAATTCACCACGACTATGGGCCATGTCGACCAAGATGTCGAGCGTAACCCGAAAGGATTCACGCCGTCCATGGCTAGCCCAAGATGTAAGTTGCGTGGCTCTCTCGCAAAGTCCGGCCACTGATTATCTATGTGCTTCCAAGCCACACAATCTGCGGGAATCCTCAATGTGTGATCAGTGGACCGATGAGATGCATGCCATGTCATCAACTCCGCTATGGATTTGCATCGAAACATGTGTTGTATTCTTGCAATGATGGGAAAGTGTCTTAAGACCTTTATCGGTATCCTCTCACCCTGCAAGTCATCTCTATATCGTTGTTCCCCACACTTTGGACAACTAGCCAAATCTCCATGCTCACGACGAAAGAGAATACAATCATTACGGCAAGCATGGATGGTATCATAATCCATACCCACCATTGTTAGCATCTTTTTCGCTTCATCTCTTGATGCGGGCATGGTATTTGGTGCAGGCAACATCTTTTGGAGCAACCTATGACAAAGACACTATCCAAATGATGATTCTCAAAACAAACAATATCCAAATAATGAGTCAATCAAATTAATGCAAGGGCTAACCTCATTAAGGTCGAGACACTTGTATCCGACCACCCATACTGTACTTGTAGATTCAAGATTGAGAGACAAGCACGTAGTTTAGACATCCTGGCACCCTCGTACAATTGTGTTGATTGCAACTCTCGCATTTTCACCTCAGACTCTGACATCACGTGTACGTGGGATGTAGTGCCCCTAAAAATGGAATCCATCATGTCGACCATACCCTCGTCGTCATCTGGGAGACTATAGTCTTGTTGAAAGTGAGAAGGTATATGTGTACCCTCGTCACCCTCGTCATCCTGTCATAAGCTCATTCGTGTAAATAGAAGATCTTCTAATTCCGGGTATACAATAAGATTGCGAACTTAAATAGCTTTGACTTACCGATGATCCATCAACATGTGCAACACCAACGGGGGGTACTGGTTCCGGCTCCTCCCCATACATCCGCAAGTGGCGCATGATAATACGACGTTGATGTCGTACTTCTCGCTTGCAATGAGTGCAATGACAATATAACCTCTCCGTAAGCCACTTCGTGCTCCCGGGCGTTGGCGCATCATCGGATGAGCTTCCACTCGTCCCTTCCATCTACACTTATAAAACCAAAACATAAGCATGAAGAGGAGATGTACACAATTATGAGCATAGCATGTTTAATTTGAGCTTCTCTTGAGGCTATATAAAAAGAATGACATCGCTATATAGTAAGGATTGAAACAAAAAATCCTATATAGTAAGGCTATGTAGTAAGAGGAGATATTGACAATTATAGGCATAGCATGTTTGAGTCACAAGAGGCCTCATTAAAAAACAAACAGTAAGCGTCGCTATATAGCGACGCTCTGTTCCGTCGTTATATAGCGACGTTTTTAATTGAAAGCGTCGCTATATAGCGTCGTTTTCAATTAAAAACGTCGCTATATAGCGACGAATAAGCGTCGCTATATAGCGACGCTGTGGGTTAAAACCCGAAACGGCAAAACCCGCGGCGTTTTGCTCAAAGCTTTCCTAATCTCTAAACTAAGCTCTCCAAAATCTCCTCCCACCTATTTTCACTGACCTCCCATCTATTCCAAGCAACCTCCTACCCTATTTCCCACTCCTCACCCTCCTCCTACCTCTTGTGCACCCTCTCTCTCCTCTTTCCCTCTTTGGTTTCCAGAAAGA
>NC_141626.1:11277949-11290449 GCF_047967505.1 Dipteris shenzhenensis
TAGCACATTAAAATGAACACAGAAAAAGAAATTATTTATTGCTTTCCTTTGCTTCGACGATTGGTTTAGCATAGTTTAGCATAGATAAGATTGCGTTAGAGGAGAGACAATTCTCCAAGTTGCCAATCGAAGCCATGCTCAAATTTTTCTAACTAAATCCTAATCGTTGTCAGTCCCTTTGCTCACATGCGGTTTAACACTCATAACATGCTATTAAATAAGACCTTTTACCATTTACCAAGAAGTTTATCAGCGGGCAGATTGCATGAGCAAATATCAATGGATAGATTACATATATCAGTGGACAGATTACATGTCGCACAGTTCCCATACATATTGATGAGGGCTGTCCCAAGGACAAAATCCAATCGTTTTTGGACAACATCCAAGGTAATTAAGGGCTTGTAGTCTGGTCCCCACACCTCTGTCAAAGCATATTCAGGGCATATCCTCCTCTTGCAAAACTTAATCAAACTGTCACACCCTAACAACCTCTCTAAACTTCATTTCTTAAATTTACAAACTCAAATATAAATAAAAAACTAATTAAAATAGAACTCAAAAACTCAAATAAGAAACTAATTTAAAAAGAATTGTAATGCCTTCTAAAAGACCACCCTCCTCAAAAACTTTAAGAATAAACTAATTGAAAAAGAATTATAAGTAAAGAAAAAGAATTACAAGATGAATTTTAAGAAATAGAACTCAAAAACTTTAACAAGAAACTAATTGAAAAAGAATTGTAAGTAAAGAAAAAGAATTACAAGACGAATGAAAAAGAATGCAAGTACCTGGAAAAATTGAAAAAAGTAAGGCTCTGCTTATCTGGAAAAAGTGAAAAAAGTAAGGCTCTGCTTATCCTTTCTCTTCCGCTCTTGGTTGCTTCAATGAAATGAGGAGAGAGTTAAAATGAATGAATGGAAAGAAAAGTATATATAAGAAAAACTAGCCCACTCCTCCTATGCATAAATTTGAATTTTCAAAAAATAGAGGATAATTTGAATTCATTATAAATTTGAATTCAAATTTGTGTTCAACATTCTTCTCATACTTTCTTCTCGTACATTCCTTTTGAATTCAAATTTGTGTTCAACATTCTTCTTGATACTTCAAATTTGTGTTCAACATTCTTCTTGATACTTTCTTCAACATTCTTCTCGATACTTTCTTCTCGTAAATCCTTTTCATTCTTCTCGTAAGTCCTTTTCATTCTTCTCGTAAGTTAAATCTTATTTGTCGCTCTTGCTCGTGATAGTAAGTCAAATCCTCCTCTCCCCTCGCTCTCCTTCTGCTCCCTCCCTCTCCTCTCCCTCTCTCTCTCCTCTCTCTCCTTCCTCTCCCCTCCCTCCCTCCCTCCATCCCTCGACCCCTGCCCTCCCCCCTTTTCCTCCCCCTCCTTCCCCTTCCCTCCCCTCCCTCCGCTGCCAAAACTCCTCCCTCCCTTGACCCCCCGGCCTCCCCTCGCCTCCCGTCCCCTCCCTCCCTCTGCCGCCAAAACCCCTCCCCCCGTTGACCCCCTCCCCTCCCACTCCCCCCCTCCCCTTTCCCCTCTCCCGCGTCCCACCCCCTTTCCCCTGGCCCCGTCCCAACCCCTTAACCCTCCACACCCCCTTTCCTCGGCCCCATCCCACCCCCTTTCCCCGGCCCCGTCCCAACCCCTTAACCCTCCACACCCCCTTCCCCCCTTGCCTAGGGCTGGCGGTCGCGGCCGCCAACCCTCCCCCCCCTAACCCCCTTCCTCCCCTACCCCTTTTCCCCCCTACCCCCTTTCAACCCTCCCCCCCTTTTCCCCACCCCCCTTCGTGGCCCCGGGGCTGGCGGCCGTGGCCGCCAGCCCCCCCCTCTCGCACCCCTCTTCCCCACTCCCCCTTTGCGGCCCCCCAGCCCCCCCCTTCTCACACCTCCCTCCACCCCCACCCCCCTTCCCCGCCCCCTCTCCCCCCCCTCCCCCCTTCCCTCGGGCTAGCGGCCGCGGCCGCCAGCCCCCCCCTTCTCAGCCCTCTCCCCCCTCTTCCCCACCCTCCCAACCGCTTAACCCTCCACACCCCCTTCCCCCCTGGCTGGCGGCTGCGGCTGCCAGCCCCCCCCTCTCGCACCCCTCTTCCCCACCCCCCCCTTCGCGCCTTCCCCACCCCCCCCTTCATGCCCCCCCCTCTCAGCCCTCCCCCCCCCTCTTCCCCAACCCCCTTCGTGGCCCCCGGGCTATCGGCCATGGCCGGCAGCCCCCCCCTCTCGCACCCCCCCTCCCCCCCTTCACCCCCTCACCCCTTCCCTCGGGCTGGGGGCTGCGGCTGCCAGCCCCTCCCTCTCAGCCCTCCCCCCCCCTCTTGCCCACCCCCCCTTCGTGACCCCCCAGCCCCCCAGCCCTCCCCCCCTTCCCCACCCCCCTTCCCCTAGGCTGGCGGTCGCGGTCGCCAGCCCCCCCTCCTCTCAACCCCTCCCACCCCCTTCCCGCCCTCTCAGCCCTCCCCCCCCTTCGCGACCCCCCCAGCCCTCCCCCCCTCTCCCCACCCCCCTTCCCTCGGGCTGGCGGCCGCGGTCGCCAGCCCCCTCCTCCTCTCAACCCCTCCCACCCCCTTCCCCCCTCTCAGCCCTCCCTCCCCCCTTCGCGAACCCCCAGCCCTCCCCCCCCTCTTCCCCACCCCCCTCCTCTCAACCCCTCCCACCCCCTTCCCCCCCTCTCAGCCCTCCCCCCCCACTTCGCGACCCCCCTAGCCCTCCCCCCCTTTCCCACCCCCCCTTCCCCTAGGCTGGCGGCCGCAGCCGCCCGCCCCCCCCTCCTCTCAACCCCTCCCACCCCCTTGACTCCTCCCACCCCCTTCCCCCCCACCCAACCCCCTCCCTGCCCCCGAGCTGGCGGCCGTGACCGCCAACCCCCCCCCTCTCAGTCCCTCCCACCCCCTTCACCCCTCCCACCGAACCCCCTCCCTGCCCCGAGCCCCCCCCCCCTCTCAGCCCCTCCCACCCCCTTCCCCCCACCCACCCCACTCCTCGCCCCTGAGTTGGCGGCCGCGGCCGCCAGCCCCCCCCCTCCCCCTCCCACCCCCTTCACCCCTCCCACCCAACCCCCCCCCACCCCCGAGTTGGCGGGCCACAGCCGCCAGCCCCCCCCCTCCCACCCCCTTCCCCCCCACCCACCCCCTCCCACGGCCACCAGCCGCCCCCCCTTTCAGCCCTCCACCCCCTTCCCCCCACCCACCCCCCTCCCCGCCCCCACCAGCACCGCCAGCCCCTCCCGCCCCCTTCCCTCTCCCCGCCCTTCCCCCCCTCCAGGCCGCCAGCCCCCCCTCCCCCCTTCCCCCTCCATGGGAGACCCAGTCCCCCCCTTCCCCTCCCCTCCCTCCTCCTTTCCTCCCTATACTCAGCCCCACCCTCTCCCTCCCTTCCTCCTTCCTTCCCTCTAGTCCCTCCATCCTCTTCTTCTCCTCCCCTGAACATTTCTCTCTCTAGTTCCTCTCTCTTCAAATTTTAAAAAAAAATCTAAAAAAAAATTAATCAAAAAATTTGCAAGTACCTGGAAAAAGTTCGTAAGTTTGCTCTTTCTTGCTTTCTTGCTCTTCCTTCCTTGCTCTCTTGATCGTCCTTGCTTTCTTGCTTCAGTGAATGAAATGAGGGGAGAATGAATGAAGAAGGAAGACTATATATAAGAAAAATTAGGTTTTCCTCCTCCTCTCCTATTGGCTTTCCATTCCTGCCCTCTCTCCTATTGGCTTTTCATTTATCCCCTCTCCCATTGGCTCCCATTACTCCCCCTCTCCCATTGGACCCCCATCCCTCATCCCAATCTTCCATTAGCCCTCCCCCCATCCATCCATTTCTTCTTCCTCCCCATTGCCACCACTCCCATCCCACATTTCCACCACGTCCCATACTCCTCCCATTTCCCAAAATCCCATATTTCCCCATCTCACCCTCCTCTTTTTCATCCCCTATTAACTCCCTCACTCATTTCACTCCCTTATTATCCTACTCCCCTATTACCTTCCCTCTCCCATTCCATTCTTCCCTTCCCACTCTCACTTCCACTTCCCATTACTCACTTGCCATTTGAAAACTATTAATATATTATTATACTATTTTTTATACTTATTATCATACACCCTTATTACTTCCCTCTCCCATTCCACTCCTCTCTCCTCATTTCCACTTCCACTTCCCATTACTCACTTACTATACACATTTGCAAACTATTAATATATTATTATATGATTTTTTATACTATTTGCAAAATTACAAAATCACAGGTGTCAAAGCGATCCTATTGTGGTCATACAACAACTGTGCTTTCATTCAAGGGCATATTTATCCTCATCAACAATCTTATTTACTCAAGGTATGAAGTGCATAATTTGTGCACTAGGTGTTTACTTTGTATCAAAATTGTTTGCCACACACACACACATATACACATACCGAGAATTTTCTAATATTATCGCATCTACATTTCTCCGATGGGCACAAAACTTTGTACATGCCTCAACCTAGGTCTTATTGACTTGCATACAAAGTAATGCACCCATCTCATAAGTACTTGTTCGGATAACACACCTCCAAACGTATTTTATGACGATTATGCATAACACTAGGAACAAAATGGTGTATCATGTGAGATCGACTATGCAAAGCATATCCAATGGACACAAGACTTTACACATTCCTCAACCTAGGCAGTATTGACTTGTGTGCAAAATGGCATCCCCATCCGATAAGTACTTGTTTGAAAAATACACCTACAATCGTGTTTTTTGACCGTTGTACATGACACCAAGGCAAAAATGGTATTTCATACTCAATTCTACCATGTAAAGCATATCCAATGGGCACAATACTTTGCACGTGCCTCAAAAGTGATGGTATGGTATTCCATGCAAAGCGGAACGCCCATTCAATAAGTACTTTTTAGAATATCACACCTAGGACCATGTTTTTTATTGGTTGTTGTCCATGACACTAAGGCAAAAATGCTGATTTATGCTTAATCGACAATGCAACGCATATGCGATCATCACACTACTTTGCACACATCTCAACCTAGGTATTATTGACTTACATGCAAAGTGGCGTGCCCATCCCATCTAGGACTGCATTTTTTGACGATTGTGCATGACACTAAGGCCAAAACAGTGTCTAATGCTTGTTCGACAATGCAAAGCATATCTGATCGACACAATACTTTTCACACACCTTCAACTAGGTGGAATCAACTTACATGCAAAGTGGCACGCCCATCCCATAAGTGCTTGATTGGATAACATACCTAGCAGCGTGTTTTTTTTACGGATGTGCATGACACTAGAGCAAAATAGTATTAAATGCTCGATTGACCATGCAAAGGATATCCGATGGGCACAACACTTTTTGTACACCTCAACCTAGGTGGTATTGAAATGTTCTGAAAGAGGCACACCCATCCAATAAGTACTTGGTCAGATAACACACCTAATGGCGCATTTTTTTATGGATGTCCATATCACTAGGGGAAAAATGGTTTATAATGTGTGATCGACCATGCAAAGCATATCTGATGGTGGCAATACTTTGCACGCACCTCAAATAGTTGAAACGGACTTGCATGCAAAGTGGAGCCCCATCCGATAAGTACTTATTTGAATAACACACCGACGGCTGTGTTTTTTGATGGTTGTACATGACACTAAGGCCAAAAACGGTGTATAATGCATGATCGACCATGTAAATCATATCCGATGGTGACAATACTTTGCACGCACCTCAACGTAGTTGAAACAGACTTCGTGCAAAGTGGAGCCCCCATCCAATAAGTACTTGTTTGAATAACACACTTAGGACCGTGTTTTTTCATGGTTGTGCATGACACTAAGGCAAAAATAGTGTTTTAGGCTTGATCGACAATGCAAAGCATATCCGATGGGCGCAATACTTTGCACACACCTTCAACTAGGTGGAATTGACTTACATGCAAAGTGTCACGCCCATCCCATAAGTGCTTGATTGGATAACATACCTAGCAGTGTGTTTTTTACGGATGTGCATGGCACTAAGGCAAAAATGGTATTTAATGCTCGATCGACCATGCAAAGCATATCCGATGGGCATGATACTTTGCACACACCTTCAACTAGGTGGAATTGACTTACATGCAAAGTGGCATTCCCATCGCATATGTGCTTGATCGGATAACACACCTAGCAGCGTGTTTTTTTACGGATGTGCATGGCACTAAGGCAAAAATGGTATGCTCGATTGACCATGCAAAGCATATCCGATGGAGATAACACTTTTCCTATACCTCAACCTAGGTGGTATTAAATTGTTGTCAAAGAGGCACACCCATCCGATAAGTACTTGGTCAGATAACATACCTAAGGGCGTGTTTTTTTGCGGATGTGCATACCACTAGAGAAAAACGGTGTATAATGCGTGATCGACCATGCAAATCATATCCGATGGTGACAATACTTTGCACACACCTCAACATAGTTGAAACGGACTTGCATGCAAAGTGGAGCCCCCATCTGATAAGTACTTATTTGAATAACACACCTATGGCCGTGTTTTTATATGGTTGTGCATGACACTAAGGCAAAAACGGTGTGTTATGCTTGATCGACAATGCAAAGCATATCCGATGGGAACAATACTTTGCACACACCTTCAGCTAGGTGGAATTGACTTACATGCAAAGTGGCACGCCCATCGCATAAGTGCTTGATCAGATAACACACCTAGCAGCGTGTTTTTTTACGGATGTGCATGGCACTAAGGCAAAAATGGTATTTAATGCTCGATCCACCATGCAAAGCATATCCGATGGGCATGATACTTTTCACACACCTTAAACTAGGTGGAATGGACTTACATGCAAAGTGGCATTCCCATCGCATAAGTGCTTGATCGGATAACACACCTAGCAGCATGTTTTTTTACGGATGTGCATGGCACTAAGGCAAAAATGATATTTAATGCTCGATCGACCATGCAAAGCATGTCCGATGGGCATAATACTTTTCCTATACCTCAACCTAGCTGGTATTAAAATTTTGTCAAAGAGGCACACCCATCCGATAAGTACTTGGTCAAATAACATACCTAAGGGCGTGTTTTTTTACGGATGTGCATACCACTAGGGAAAAAACGGTGTATAATGCATGATCGACCATGAAAATCATATCCGATGGTGACAATACTTTGCACACACCTCAACCTAGTTCAAACAGACTTGTGTGCAAACTAGAGCCCCCATCGGATAAGTACTAGTTTCAATAACACACCTAGGACTGTGTTTTTTCATGGTTCTGCATGACACTAAGGCAAAAACGGTGTTTTATGTTTGATCGACAATGTAAAGCATATCCGATGGGCACAATACTTTGCACACACCTTCAACTAGGTGGAATCGACTTACATGCAAAGTGGCACGCCCATCCCATAAGTGCTTGATCGGATAACATACCTAGCAGCGTGTTTTTTTACGGATGTGCATGACACTAGAGCAAAAATAGTATTTAATGCTCGATTGACCATGCAAAGGATAGGATGTGCATGGCACTAAGGCAAAAATGGTATTTAGTGCTCGATCGACCATGCAAAGCATATCTGATGGGCATAATACTTTTCTTATACCTCAACCTAGGTGGTATTAAAATGTTTTCAAAGAGGCACAGCCATCCGATAAGTACTTGGTGAGATAACATACCTAAGGGCATGTTTTTTTGCGGATGTGGATACCACTAGGGAAAAAATGGTGTGTAATGCGTGATCGACAATGCAAATCATATCCGATGGTGACAATACTTTGCACACACCTCAACCTAGTTGAAGCAGACTTGCGTGCAAACTAGAGCCCCCATCTGATAAGTACTAGTTTGAATAACACACCTAGGACCGTGTTTTTTCATGGTTGTGCATGACACTAAGGCAAAAATGGTGTTTTATGCTTGATCGACAATGCAAAGCATATCCAATGGGTACAGTACTTTGCACACACCTTCAACTAGGTGGAATCGACTTACATGCAAAGTGGCATGCCCATCCCTTAAGTGCTTGATCGGATAACATACCTAGCAGTGTGTTTTTTTAAGGATGTGAATGACACTAGAGCAAAAATAGTATTTAATGCTCGATCGACCATGCAAAGGATATCCGATGGGCACAAAACTTTTTGTACGCCTCAACCTAGGTGGTATTGAAATGTTCTCAATGAGGCACACCCATCCGATAAGTACTTGGTCAGATAACACACCTAATGGCGTGTTTTTTTGCGGATGTGCATATCATTAGGGAAAAAATGGTGTATAATGCGTGATCGACCATGCAAATCATATCCGATGGTGACAACACTTTGCACACACATCAACGTAGTTGAAACGGGCTTGCGTGCAAAGTGGAGCCCCCATCTGATAAGTACTTATTTGAATAACACACCTATGGCCGTGTTTTTATATGGTTGTCCATGACACTAAGGCAGAAATGGTGTGTTATGCTTGATCGACAATGCAAAGAACATCCTATGGGCACAATACTTTGCACACACGTTCAACTAGGTGGAATTGACTTACATGCTAAGCGGCACGCCCATCGCATAAGTGCTTGATCAGATCACACACCTAGCAGCGTGTTTTTTTACGGATGTGCATGGCACTAAGGCAAAAATGGTATTTAATGCTCGATCGACCATGCAAAGCATATCCGATGGACACAATACTTTGCACACACCTTCAACTAGGTGGAATTGACTTACATGCAAAGTAACATTCCCATCGCACAAGTGCTTGATCGGATAACACACCTAGCAGCGTGTTTTTTTACAGACATGCATGGCACTAAGGCAAAAATGGTATTTAATGCTCGATCGACCATGCAAATCATATCCGATGGGCATAATACTTTTCCTATACCTCAAACTAGGTGTTATTAAAATGTTGTCAAAGAGGCACACCCATCCGATAAGTACTTGGTCAGATAACATACCTAAGGGCGTGTTTTTTTGTGGATGTGCATACCACTACGAAAAAAACGGTGTATAATGCGTGATCGACCATGCAAATCATATCCGATGGTGACAATACTTTGCACACACCTCAACCTAATTGAAACGGACTTGCGTGCAAACTAGAGCCCCCATCCGATAAGTACTAGTTTGAATAACACACCTAGGACCGTGTTTTCTCATGGTTGTGCATGACGCTAAGGCAAAAATGGTGTTTTATGCTTGATCGACAATGCAAAGCATATCGGATGGGCACAATACTTTGCACACACCTTCAAATAGGTGGAATCAACTTATATGCAGAGTGGCACGCCCATCCCATAAGTGCTTGATCGGATAACATACCTAGCAGCGTGTTTTTTTACGGATGTGCATGACACTAGAGCAAAAATAGTATTTAATGCTCGATCGACCATGCAAAGGATATCCGATGGGCACAAAACTTTTCGTATGCCTCAACCTAGGTGGTATTGAAATGTTCTCAATGAGGCACACCCATCCGATAAGTACTTGGTCAGATAACACACCTAATGGCGTTTTTTTTACGGATGTGCATATCATTAGGGAAAAAATGGTGTATAATGCGTGATCGACCATACAAATCATATCCGATGGTGACAATACTTTGCAGGCACCTCAACGTAGTTGAAACGGACTTGCGTGCAAAGTGGAGACCCCATCTAATAAGTACTTATTTGAATAACACACCTATGGCCTTGTTTTTATATGGTTGTGCATGACACTAAGGCAAAAACGGTGTGTTATGCTTGATCGACAATGCAAAGCATATCCGATGGGCACAATACTTTGCACACATCTTCATTTAGCTGGAATTGACTTACATGCAAAGTGGCACGCCCATCGCATAAGTGTTTGATCAGATAACACACCTAGCAGCGTGTTTTTTTACAGATGTGCATGGCACCAAGGCAAAAATGGTATTTAATGCTCGATCGACCATGCAAAGCATATTCGATGGGCACGATACATTGCACACACCTTCAACTAGGTGAAATTGACTTACATGCAAAGTGGCATTCCCATTGCATAAGTGCTTGATCGGATAACACACCTAGCAGCGTGTTTTTTTACGGATGTGCATGGCAGTAAGGCAAAAATGGTATTTAATGCTTGATCGACCATGCAAAGCATATCCAATGGGCATAATACTTTTCCTATACCTCAACCTAGGTGATATTAAAATGTTTTCAAAGAGGCACACCCATCTGATAAGTACTTGGTCAGATAACATACCTAAGGGCGTGTTTTTTTGTAGACGTGCATACCACTAGGGAAAAAACGGTGTATAATGCATGATCGACCATGCAAATCATATCCGATGGTGAAAATAGTTTGCACACACATCAACCTAGTTGAAAAAAACTTGGGTGCAAACTGGAGCCCCGACCCGATAAGTACTAGTTTGAATAACACACCTAGGACTGTGTTTTTTCATGGTTCTGCATGACACTAAGGCAAAAACGGTGTTTTATGCTTGATCGACAATGTAAAGCATATCCGATGGGCACAATACTTCGCACACACCTTCAACTAGGTGGAATCGAGTTACTTACATAGTGGCACGCGCATCCCATAAGTGCTTCATCGGATAACATACCTAGCAGCGTGTTTTTTTACGGATGTGCATGACACTAGAGCAAAAATAGTATTTAATGCTCGATCGACCATGCAAAGGATATCTGATGGGCACAAGACTTTTCGTACGCCTCAACCTAGGTGGTATTGAAATGTTCTCAATGAGGCACACCCATCCGATAAGTACTTGGTCAGATAACACACCTAATGGCGTGTTTTTTTGCGGATGTGCATATCATTAGGGAAAAAATGGTGTTAATGCGTGATCGACCATGCAAATCATATCCGATGGTGACAATACTTTGCACACACCTCAACGTAGTTGAAACGGACTTGGGTGCAAAGTGGAGCCCCCATCTGATAAGTACCTATTTGAATAACACACCTATGGCCATGTTTTTATATGGTTGTGCATGACACTAAGGCAAAAACGGTGTGTTATGCTTGAACGACAATGCAAAGCATATCCGATGGGCAAAATACTTTGCACACAACTTCAACTAGGTTTTGAATAACACACCTAGGACCGTGTTTTTTCATGGTTGTGCATGACACTAAGGCAAAAACGGTGTTTTATGCTTGATCGACAATGCAAAGCATATCCAATGGGCACAATACTTTGCACACACCTTCAACTAGGTGGAATCGACTTACATGCAAAGTTGCACGCCCATCCCATAAGTGCTTGATCTGATAACATACCTAGCAGTGTGTTTTTTTACGGATGTGCATGACACTAGAGCAAAAATAGTATTTAATACTCGATCGACCATGCAAAGGATATCCGATGGGCACAAAACTTTTTGTACACCTCAACCTAGGTGGTATTGAAATGTTCTCAATGAGGCACACCAATCCGATAAGTACTTGGTCAGATAACACACCTAATGGCGTGTTTTTTTGCGGATGTGCATATCATTAGGGAAAAAATGGTGTATAATGCGTGATCGACCATGCAAATCATATCCGATGGTGACAATACTTTGCACACACCTCAACGTAGTTGAAACAGACTTGCGTACAAAGTGGAGCCCCCATCTGATAAGTAGTTATTTGAATAACACACCTATGGCCGTGTTTTTATATGGTTGTGCATGATACTAAGGCAAAAACGGTGTGTTATGCTTGATCGACAATGCAAAGCATATCCGATGGGCACAATACTTTGCACACACCTTCAGCTAGGTGGAATTGACTTACATGAAAATTTGCACGCCCATCGCATAAGTGCTTGATCAGATAACACACCTAGCAGCGTGTTTTTTTACGGATGTGCATGGCACTAAGGCAAAAATGGTATTTAATGCTCGATCGACCATGCAAAGAATATCCAATGGGCACAATACTTTGCATACACCTTCAACTAGGTGGAATTGACTTACATGCAAAGTGGCATTCCCATCGCATAAGTGCTTGATCGGATCACACACCTAGCAGCGTGTTTTTTTACGGATGTGCATGGCACTAAGGCAAAAATGGTATTTAATGCTCGATCGACCATGCAAAGCATATCCGATGGGAATAATACTTTTCTTATACCTCAACCTAGGTGGTATTAAAATGTTATCAAAGAGCCACACCCATCCGATAAGTACTTGGTTAGATAACATACCTAAGGGCGTGTTTTTTTGCGGATGTGCATACCACTAGGGAAAAAACGGTGTATAATGCGTGATCGACCATGAAAATCATATCCGATGGTGACAATACTTTGCACACACCTCAAGCTAGTGGAAACGCACTTGTGTGCAAACTGGAGCCCCCATCCGATAAGTACTAGTTTGAATAACACACCTAGGACCATGTTTTTTCATGGTTGTGCATGACACTAAGGCAAAAATGGTGTTTTATGCTTGATCGACAATGCAAAGCATAGACATCAGTGCTACACGAGTGTGACCGAAACATGTCACAAAACGGACACAAGTTGCATCAA